>NC_081790.1:21395063-21695063 GCF_963082965.1 Carassius carassius | reverse complement strand
TCACCGATCAAATAAGGCTTTCCACTTATCACTCCACGCAGGTTCTGTTCATAGACAGTAGGTTCTGTTACTGAAGAATCCAACACGAGACAACAATATGGGGTAGCCAAACAGTTGCATGATTGGCTGTTAGCGTGTCACTCCCTACGTTGCTAGGTTACCAGAGAGCGAGTGCCTTTGTTCATGCAACCAAACTTGCTTCGCAAGTTCTGGTTTCTTCCGACGAAGAAAACAAAAATATATCGAACGTTTTATCGAACGCATTTTTATTCATATTGATTACATGTCTATCTTACATTTTATTCATAAACCTTAAAAACACACTCTTTTGTAGTAAAATACGAGCAGAAGATTAAAAATATGGAATTCCAAAAAATGTAAATGGTAAAAAACGAAATTTGGAAAAATAAATAAAACGAAATTTAGGAAAAAATAAAACTGAATTCATAGGACCTTACATAACTCCGACTGGTTTTGAGCAAGCAAAGTATTTGAACAAACAGTGTAGCTACTCAATCAGTGACAGGCTACTAGCTAACTTTACCTCGGCACACAGACTATAACGTTACTATCAACACTGCTCAACTTTTAGAGTAAGGACTTGCAGATTTCGGTATTCGGTTACAGTAGGCTACCACCAACTGAATCCTGAGCAAATGTGAATATGTGTAATTAAGCATAAAATTACTTACCATTCACCACATGCTTCACTCGTCTCGTCTGGTTTTGAACATGGGCGCGGAAACTGTGGGCCGTTTACACGTCATCAAATAGTTTTTTACATTAACAGAACTTAAAATTAAATTGTTTTTTGATTAACTGAAAATGTTAAGCTCTGACAAGTCATGATAGTATATTCAATCAATAGGCATAGTTTGTGTGTCATCCCAACTCAATAAAATAACAATTACAATTAAAGCTGCAAGCAGCGATGAACGGGCCCTCGCACCCGGGCTCACCGGCAGCGAGTGGCTTAAGTAAATAGGTGAACGGTGAGAAATATGCATTTAAACTCATAAATATAAGTAGAATATATCAATGTTTATTCCATATATGTGCCAATCTTCCTGTTGCCAGCAGGTGGCGCTATCATTATAATGGAATATTGGCCTTCAGATGTGTTCAGGGCTGCACTCTTATCGAACATGTGAAGTTTGGGGAAGATCAAACATTTTATGCCTGAGTTACAACAACATCTCTTGCTGTGGCGAGACATCAAATTTTGTCATTTTTGCCATGGACACGCTCTTTAACAAAAACTCAAGATTGCCACAATTTAAGATTACACAGGCCTTTAGATTAGACTGACCACAAAAATACATTAATGTCAAAAAATCTCTAGGAGTAGTTTGTCTCAGCGTAAAATATGTCACTTCCTGTTGCCAGCAGGTGGCGCTATGACTATAATTGAATATGGGCATGTAGATCTGTTAAGGGCAGAAGTCTTATCTAACATGCGAAGTTTGGGGCAGATTGGACATTGTATGTCTGAGTTACAGCAACTTCCTTTTTCATGGCGAAACATCGAAATTTGCCAGGCCGCCATGGACACTCCCTTTAACGAAATCTCAAGATCTTCCCAATTTAACTTCGCAAAGGCCTTTAGATGTAACTGACCAAGTTTGATGTTGATCTGAATAAATCTCTAGGAGGAGTTCGTTAAAGTACAACCCCTGAAAATGCCAAAAACAACACCAATTTTGCTGAGAACATTCTAAATAACTGACTTCCTGTTTGGATTCGGATTTCGTACCAAGAGACTTTTTCGTAGATATTGGTGTGTTACATGTGTGTACCGATTTTTGTACATGTACGTGAAACATAGCTTGAGGCGCACTCCATTGAAATTGTATATGCACTCAGTTGAAAGTGTATAGGTGGCGCTATCGAGCCATTTTGCCACACCCAATGGAATATTGGCCTTCAGATCTGTTCAGGCCAGGACCCTTATCACACATGTGAAGTTTGGCCAAGATCGGACATTTTATGTTATAACATCTTTTATTCCCATGGCGACACATCAAATTTCGTCACGGTGCCATGGACACGCCTTTTAACGAAAACTCAAGATCTTCACAACTAAACATCACACAGGTCTTTAGATTAGACTGACCACAAAAATAACATTGATGTCATAAAATTTCTAGGAGTAGTTTGTCGAAGTGTAAAATATTTCACTTCCTGTTGCCAATAGGTGGCGCTATGACTATAACTGAATATTGGCATGTAGATCTGTTCAGGTCAAGAGTCTTATCCAACATGTGAAGTTTGGGGCAGACTGGACATTGTATGTCTGAGTTACAGCAACTTCCTTTTTCATGGCGAAACATCGAAATTTGTCAGGCCACCATGGACACGCCCTTTAACGAAACCTCAAGTCCTTCGCAATTTAACATCGCAAACGGCTTTAGATTACACTGACCAAGTTTGGTGTTCATCTGAATAAATATCTAGGAGGAGTTCGTTAAAGTACAACCCCTGAAAATGGCAAAAACAACACCAAATTTGCAGGGAAAATTCAAAATAACCGACTTCCTGTTGGGATTAGGATTTCGTACCAAGAGACTTTTTTGTAGGTATTGGTGTGTTACATGTGTGTACCAATTTTTGTACATGTACGTGAAACATAGCTCGAGGTGCACTCCGTTGAAAGTGTATAGGTGGCGCTATCGAGCCATTTTGCCACACCCGATGGAATATTGGCCTTCAGATCTGTTCAGGCCAGGACTTTTATCAAACATGTGAAGTTTGGGGAAGATCTGACATTTTATGCCTGAGTTATAACATCTTTTATTCCCATGGCGAGACTTTGAATTTTGTCACGGCGCCATGGACACGCCCCTTAACGAAAACTCAAGATCTTCACAACTTAACATCGCACAGGCCTTTAGATTAGACTGACCACAAAAAAGACATTGATGTCATAAAATTTCTAGGAGTAGTTAGTCGCAGTGTAAAATATGTCACTTCCTGTTGCCAATAGGTGGCGCTATGACTATAACTGAATGTGGGCATGTCAATCTGTTCAGGTTCGGAGTCTCATCAAACATGTGAAGTTTGGGGCAGATTGGACATTGTATGTCTGAGTTATAGCAACTTCATTTTTCAAGGCGAAACATCGAAATTCGCCAGGCCGCCACGGACACGCCCTTTAACGAAAACTCAAAATCTTCGCAATTTAACATCGCAAAGGCCTTTAAATTAGGCATACCAACTTTGGTGTTGATCTGAATTAATCTCTAGGAGGAGTTCGTTAAAATATAATGCATGGAAATGACAAAAATGACACAAAATTTGCTCATAAAATTAAAAATAACCGACTTCCTGTTGGGTTTTGGATTTTGCTCCAAGAGACTTTTTTGTAGGTATTGGAGAGATACATATGTATACCAATTTTCATACATGTACGTGAAACGTAGCTCGAGGCGCACACCGTTGAACATGTATAGGTGGCGCTGTCGAGCCATTTTGCCACACCCACTTCTGAAACCCATATCAGACGTAAATTTTCGCCAGTTCTGAGGTGTGTGCAAAGTTTCATGACTTTTCGAGCATGTTTAGGCTCTCAAAAATGTGATTCATCTTAGAGAAGAATAATAATAATAATAATAATAATAATAATAATAATAATTAAAGCTGCAAGCAGCGATGAACGGGCCCTCGCACCCGGGCTCACCGGCAGCGAGTGGCTTTAGTAAATAGGTGAACGGTGAGAAATATGCATTTAAACTCATAAATATAAGTAGAATATATCAATGTTTATTCCATATATGTTCCAATCTTCCTGTTGCCAGCAGGTGGCGCTATCATTATAATGGAATTTTGGCCTTCAGATGTGTTCCAGGCTGCACTCTTATCGAACATGTGAAGTTTGGGGAAGATCAAACATTTTATGCCTGAGTTACAACAACTTCTCTTGCTGTGGCGAGACATCAAATTTTGTCATTTTTGCCATGGACACGCTCTTTAACAAAAACTCAAGATCTTCACAACTAAACATCACACAGGCCTTTAGATTAGACTGACCACAAAAATACATTAATGTCAAAAAATCTCTAGGAGTAGTTTGTCTCAGCGTAAAATATGTCACTTCCTGTTGCCAGCAGGTGGCGCTATGACTATAATTGAATATGGGCATGTAGATCTGTTAAGGGCAGAAGTCTTATCTAACATGCAAAGTTTGGGGCAGATTGGACATTGTATGTCTGAGTTACAGCAACTTCCGTTTTCATGGCGAAACATCGAAATTTGTCAGG
This sequence comes from Carassius carassius, assembly GCF_963082965.1. Lineage (NCBI taxonomy): Eukaryota > Metazoa > Chordata > Actinopteri > Cypriniformes > Cyprinidae > Carassius > Carassius carassius. The sequence goes on along the minus strand of NC_081790.1, from coordinate 21,690,807 downwards.
CCGCCATGGACACTCCCTTTAACGAAATCTCAAGATCTTCCCAATTTAACTTCGCAAAGGCCTTTAGATTTAACTGACCAAGTTTGATGTTGATCTGAATAAATCTCTAGGAGGAGTTCGTTAAAGTACAACCCCTGAAAATGCCAAAAACAACACCAATTTTGCAGAGAACATTCTAAATAACTGACTTCCTGTTTGGATTCGGATTTCGTACCAAGAGACTTTTTCGTAGATATTGGTGTGTTACATGTGTGTACCGATTTTTGTACATGTATGTGAAACATAGCTTGAGGCGCACTCCGTTGAAAGTGTATATGCACTCAGTTGAAAGTGTATAGGTGGCGCTATCGAGCCATTTTGCCACACCCAATGGAATATTGGCCTTCAGATCTGTTCAGGCAAGGACCCTTATCACACATGTGAAGTTTGGGCAAGATCGGACATTTTATGCCTGAGTTATAACATCTTTTATTCCCATGGCGACACATCAAACTTCGTCACGGCGCCATGGACACGCCTTTTAACGAAAACTCAAGATCTTCACAAGTAAACATCACACAGGTCTTTAGATTAGACTGACCATAAAAAAGACATTGATGTCAAAAAATTTCTAGGAGTAGTCTGTCGAAGTGTAAAATATGTCACTTCCTGTTGCCTATAGGTGGCGCTATGACTATAACTGAATATGGGCATGTAAATATGTTCAGGTCAGGAGTCTTATTAAACATGTGAAGTTTTGGGCACATTGGACATTGTATGTCTGAGTTATAGCAACTTCATTTTTCATGGCGAATCATCGAAATTCGCCAGGCCGCCACGGACACGCCCTTTAACGAAAACTCAAAATCTTCGCAATTTAACATCGCAAAGGCCTTTAGATTAGGCATACCAAATTTGGTGTTGATCTGAATAAGTTTCTAGGAGGAGTTCGTTAAAATACAACTCATGGAAATGGCAAAAATGAAACAAAATTTGCTCATAATATTAAAAATAACTGACTTCCTGTTGGGTTTAGAATTTTGCTCTAAGAGACTTTTTTGTAGGTATTGGAGAGTTACATGTGTGTACCGATTTTCATACATGTACGTGAAACATAGCTCGAGGCGCACACCGTTGAACATGTAAAGGTGGCGCTGTCGAGCCATTTTGCCACACCCTCTTCTGAAACCCATATCAGATGTACATTTTCGCCGGTTCTGAGGTGTGTGCAAAGTTTCATGACTTTTTGAGTATGTTTAGGCCCTCAAAAATGCGATTCATCCTGGAGAATAATAATAATAATAATAATAATAATAATAATAATAATAATAATAATAATAATAATAATAATAATAATAATAATAATAATAATAAACGGAGCAATTCCAAGAGGGTCCTCACACCATCGGTGCTCGGGCCCTAATAATTAAAGCTGCAAGCAGCGATGAACGGGCCCTCGCACCCGGGCTCACCGGCAGCGAGTGGCTTTAATAAATAGGTGAACGGTGAGAAATATGCATTTAACTCATAAATATAAGTGGAATATATCAAAGTTTATTCCATATATGTGCCAATCTTTCTGTTGCCAGCAGATGGCGCTATCATTATAATGGAATATTGGCCTTCAGATGTGTTCAGGGCTGCACTCTTATCGAACATGTGAAGTTTGGGGAAGATCAAACATTTTATGCCTGAGTTACAACAACTTCTCTTGCTGTGGCGAGACATCAAATTTTGTCATGGCGCCATGGACACGCCCTTTAACAAAAACTGAAGATCTCCGCAATTTAACATTGCACAGGGCTTTAGATTAGACTGACCACAAAAAAAACATTAATGTCAAAAGATTTCTAGGAGTAGTTTGTCGCAGTGTAAAATATTTCACTTCCTGTTGCCAATAGGTGGCGCTATGACTATAACTGAATATTGGCATGTAGATCTGTTCAGGTCAAGAGTCTTATCCAACATGTGAAGTTTGGGGCAGATTGGACATTGTATGTCTGAGTTACAGCAACTTCCTTTTTCATGGCGAAACATCGAAATTTGTCAGGCCACCATGGACACGCCCTTTAACGAAACCTCAAGTCCTTCGCAATTTAACATCGCAAATGGCTTTAGATTACACTGACCAAGTTTGGTGTTCATCTGAATAAATCTCTAGGAGGAGTTCGTTAAAGTACAACCCCTGAAAATGGCATAATCAACACCAATTTTGCAAGGAAATTTCAAAATAACTGACTTCCTGTTGGGATTAGGATTTCGTACCAAGATACTTTTTTGTAGGTATTGGTGTGTTACATGTGTGTACCAATTCTTGTACATGTACGTGAAACATAGCTCGAGGTGCACTCCGTTGAAAGTGTATAGGTGGCGCTATCGAGCCATTTTGCCACACCCGATGGAATATTGGCCTTCAGATCTGTTCAGGCAAGGACTTTTATCACACATGTGAAGTTTGGGCAAGATCGGACATTTTATGCCTGAGTTATAACATCTTTTATTCCCATGGCGAGACTTTAAATTTTGTCACGGCGCCATGGACACGCCCCTTAATGAAAACTCAAGATCTTCACAATTTAACATTTCACAGGCCTTTAGATTATACTGACCATAAAAAAGACATTGATGTCAAAAAATTTCTAGGATTAGTCTGTCGAAGTGTAAAATATGTCACTTCCTGTTGCCTATAGGTGGCGCTATGACTATAACTGAATATGGGCATGTAAATATGTTCAGATCAGGAGTCTTATTAAACATGTGAAGTTTTGGGCACATTGGACATTGTATGTCTGAGTTATAGCAACTTCATTTTTCATGGCGAATCATCGAAATTCGCCAGGCCGCCACGGACACGCCCTTTAACGAAAACTCAAAATCTTCGCAAATTAACATCGCAAAGGCCTTTAGATTAGGCATACCAAATTTGGTGTTGATCTGAATAAGTTTCTAGGAGGAGTTCTTTAAAATACAACTCATGGAAATGGAAAAAATGACACAAAATTTGCTCATAATATTAAAAATAACTGACTTCCTGTTGGGTTTAGAATTTTGCTCTAAGAGACTTTTTTGTAGGTATTGGAGAGTTACATGTGTGTACCGATTTTCATACATGTACGTGAAACATAGCTCGAGGCGCACACCGTTGAACGTGTATAGGTGGCGCTGTCGAGCCATTTTGCCACACTCACTTCTGAAACCCATATAAGATGTACATTTTCGCTGGTTCTGAGGTGTGTGCAAAGTTTCATGACTTTTTGAGTATGTTTAGGCCCTAAAAAATGCGATTCATCCTGGAGAAGAAGAATAATAATAATAATAATTAAAGCTGCAAGCAGCGATGAACGGGCCCTCGCACCCGGGCTCACCGGCAGCGAGTGGCTCTAGTAAATAGATGAACAGTGAGAAATATGCGTTTAAACTCATAAATATAAGTAGAATATATCAATGTTAAGTCCATATATGTGCAAATCTTCCTGTTGCCAGCAGGTGGCGCTATCACTATAATGGAATATTGGCCTTCAGATGTGTTCAGGGCTGCACTCTTATCGAACATGTGAAGTTTGGGGAAGATCAAACATTTTATGCCCGAGTTACAACAACTTCTCTTGCTGTGGCGAGACATCAAATTTTGTCATTTTTGCCATGGACACGCTCTTGAACAGAAACTCAAGATTGCCACAATTTAACAGTACACAGGCCTTTAGACTAGACTGACCACAAAAATACATTAATGTCAAAAAATCTCTAGGAGTAGTTTGTCTCAGCGTAAAATATGTCACTTCCTGTTGCCAGCAGGTGGTGCTATGACTATAATTGAATATGGGCATGTAGATCTGTTAAGGGCAGAAGTCTTATCTAACATTCAAAGTTTGGGGCAGATTGGACATTGTATGTCTGAGTTACAGCAACTCCCTTTTTCATGGCGAAACATCGAAATTTGTCAGGCCGCCATGGACACTCCCTTTAACGAAACCTCAAGATCTTCCCAATTTACCTTCGCAAAGGCCTTTAGATTTAACTGACCAAGTTTGATGTTGATCTGAATAAATCTCTAGGAGGAATTTGTTAAAGTACAATCACTGAAAATGCCAAAAACAACACCAATTTTGCAGAGAAAATTCTAAATAACTGTACCAAGAGACTTTTTCGTAGATATTGGTGTGTTACATGTGTGTACCGATTTTTGTACATGTACGTGAAACATAGCTTGAGGCGCACTCCGTTAAATGTGTATATGCACTCTGTTGAAAATGTATAGGTGGCGCTATCGAGCCATTTTGCCACACCCAATGGAACATTGGCCTTCAGATCTTTTCAGGCCAGGACCCTTATCACACATGTGAAGTTTGGGCAAGATCGGACATTTTATGCCTGAGTTATAACATCTTTTATTCCCATGGCGACACATCAAACTTCGTCACGGCGCCATGGACACGCCTTTTAACGAAAACTCAAGATCTTCACAACTAAACATCACACAGGTCTTTAGATTAGACTGACCACAAAAATAACATTGATGTCATAAAATTTCTAGGAGTAGTTTGTCGCAGTGTAAAATATTTCACTTCCTGTTGCCAATAAATGGCGCTATGACTATAACTGAATATTGGCATGTAGATCTGTTCAGGTCAAGAGTCTTATCCAACATGTGACGTTTGGGGCAGATTGGACATTGTATGTCTGAGTTACAGCAACTTCCTTTTTCATGGCGAAACATCGAAATTTGTCAGGCCGCCATGGACACAAAGGCCTTTAGATTAGGCATACCAACTTTGGTGTTGATCTGAATTAATCTCTAGGAGGAGTTCGTTAAAATACAACGCATGGAAATGACAAAAATGACACAAAATTTGCTCATAAAATTAAAAATAACCGACTTCCTGTTGGGTTTCGGATTTTGCTCCAAGAGACTTTTTTGTAGGTATTGGAGAGACATGTGTATACCAATTTTCATACATGTACGTGAAACGTAGCTCGAGGCGCACACCGTTGAACGTGTATAGGTGGCGCTGTCGAGCCATTTTGCCACACCCACTTCTGAAACCCATATCAGACGTAAATTTTCGCCAGTTCTGAGGTGTGTGCAAAGTTTCATGACTTTTCGAGCATGTTTAGGCTCTCAAAAATGCGATTCATCTTAGAGAAGAATAATAATAATAATAATAAACGGAGCAATTCCAAGAGGGTCCTCACACCATCGGTGCTCGGGCCCTAATTAAAGCTGCAAGCAGCGATGAACGGGCCCTCGCACCCGGGCTCACCGCCATCGTGTGGCTTTAGTAAAAAGGTGAACGGTGAGAGATATGCATTTCAAATCGTAAATAAAAAGTGAAACATGTCAAAGTCATTTATATGTACCAATTTTGCTGTTGCCAATAGGTGGTGCTATCATTATAATGGAATATTGGCCTTCAGATGTGTTCAGGCCAGGAGTCTTTTCGAACATGTGAAGTTTGGGAAATATTGAACATTTTATGCCTGAGTTACAACAACTTCTCTTCCTATGGCGAGACATCAAATTTTGTCACAGCGCCATGGACACGCCCTTTAACAAAATCTAAAGATCTCCACAATTTAACATTGCAAAGACCTTTAGATTAGACTGACCAAAATAAAATGTTGATGTAATAAAATTTCTTGGAGTAGTTCTTTGCAGTGTAAAACATGACACTTCCTGTTGCCAGCAGGTGGCGCTATGACTATGACTGAATATGGGCATGTAGATCTGTTAAGGGCAGAATTCTTATCTAACATGTGAAGTTTGGGGCAGATTGGACATTGTATGTCTGAGTTACAGCAACTTCCTTTTTAATGGCGAAACATCGAAATTTGTCAGCCCGCCATGGACAAGCCCTTTAAGGAAACCTCAAGATCTTCGCAATTTAACATTGCAAAGGGCTTAAGATTACACTGACCAGGTTTGGTGTTGATCTGAATAAATCTGTAGGAGGAGTTCGTTAAAGTACAACCCCTGAAAATGGCAAAAACAACACCAATTTTGCTGGGAAAATTCAAAATAACCGACTTCCTGTTGGGATTCCGATTTCGTGCCAAGAGACTTTTTTGTAGCTATTGGTGTCTTACATATGTGTACCGATTGTCGTACATGTACGTGACACGTAGCTTGAGGCGCACTCCGTTGAAAGTGTATATGCACTCAGTTGAAAGTGTATAGGTGGCGCTATCGAGCCATTTTGCCACACCCAATGGAATATTGGCCTTCAGATCTGTTCAGTCCAGGACTCTTATCACACATGTGAAGTTTGGGCAAGATCGGACATTTTATGCCTGAGTTATAACATCTTTTATTCCCATGGCGACACATCGAACTTCGTCACGGCGCCATGGACACGCCTTTTAACGAAAACTCAAGATATTCACAACTAAACATCACACAGGTCTTTAGATTAGACTGACCACAAAAATAACATTGATGTCATAAAATTTCTAGGAGTAGTTTGTCGCAGTGTAAAATATTTCACTTCCTGTTGCCAATAGGTGGCGCTATGACTATTACTGAATATTGGCATGTAGATCTGTTCAGGTCAAAAATCTTATCCAACATGTGAAGTTTGGGGAAGATTGGACATTGTATGTCTGAGTTACAGCAACTTCCTTTTTCATGGCGAAACATCGAAATTTGTCAGGCCACCATGGACACGCCCTTTAACGAAACCTCAAGTCCTTCGCAATTTAACATCGCAAATGGATTTGGATTACACTGACCAAGTTTGGTGTTCATCTGAATAAATCTCTAGGAGGAGTTCGTTAAAGTACAACCCCTGAAAATGGCAAAAACAACACCAATTTTGCAGGGAAAATTCAAAATAACCGACTTCCTGTTGGGATTAGGATGTCGTACCAAGAGACTTTTTTGTAGGTATTGGTGTGTTACATGTGTGTACCAATTTTTGTACATGTACGTGAAACATAGCTCGAGGTGCACTCCGTTGAAAGTGTATAGGTGGCGCTATCGAGCCATTTTGCCACACCCGATGGAATATTGGCCTTCAGATCTGTTCAGGCCAGGACTTTTATCACATATGTGAAGTTTGGGGAAGATCGGACATTTTATGCCTGAGTTATAACATCTTTTATTCCCATGGCGAGACTTTGAATTTTGTCACGGCGCCATGGACACGCCCCTTAACGAAAACTCAAGATCTTCACAATTTAACATTGCACAGGCCTTTAGATTATACTGACCATAAAAAAGACATTGATGTCATAAAATTTCTAGGAGTAGTTAGTCGCAGTGTAAAATATGTCACTTCCTGTTGCCTATAGGTGGCGCTATGACTATAACTGAATATGGGCATGTCAATCTGTTCAGGTTCGGAGTCTCATCAAACATGTGAAGTTTGGGGAAGATTGGACATTGTATGTCTGAGTTATAGCAACTTCATTTTTCATGGCGAATCATCGAAATTCGCCAGGCCGCCGCGGACACGCCCTTTAACGAAAACTCAAAATCTTCGCAATTTAACATCGCAAAGGCCTTTAGATTAGGCATACCAACTTTGGTGTTGATCTGAATTAATCTCTAGGAGGAGTTCGTTAAAATACAACGCATGGAAATGACAAAAATGACACAAAATTTGCTCATAAAATTAAAAATAACCGACTTCCTGTTGGGTTTCGGATTTTGCTCCAAGAGACTTTTTTGTAGGTATTGGAGAGATACATGTGTATACCAATTTTCATACATGTACGTGAAACGTAGCTCAAGGCGCACACCGTTGAACGTGTATAGGTGGCGCTGTCGAGCCATTTTGCCACACCCACTTCTGAAACCCATATCAGACGTAAATTTTCGCCAGTTCTGAGGTGTGTGCAAAGTTTCATGACTTTTCGAGCATGTTTAGGCTCTCAAAAATGCGATTCATCTTAGAGAAGAAGAATAATAATAAAAAATTAAAGCTGCAAGCAGCGATGAACGGGCCCTCGCACCCGGGCTCACCGGCAGCGAGTGGCTTTAGTAAATAGGTGAACGGTGAGAAATATGCATTTAAACTCATAAATATAAGTAGAATATATCAATGTTTATTCCATATATGTTCCAATCTTCCTGTTGCCAGCAGGTGGCGCTATCATTATAATGGAATATTGGCCTTCAGATGTGTTCAGGCCTGCACTCTTATCGAACATGTGAAGTTTGGGGAAGATCAAACATTTTATGCCTGAGTTACAACAACTTCTCTTGCTGTGGCGAGACATCAAATTTTGTCATTTTTGCCATGGACACGCTCTTTAACAAAAACTCAAGATTGCCACAATTTAACATTACACAGGCCTTTAGATTAGACTGACAACAAAAATACATTAATGTCAAAAAATCTCTAGGAGTAGTTTATCTCAGCGTAAAATACGTCACTTCCTGTTGCCAGCAGGTGGCGCTATGACTATAATTGAATATGGGCATGTAGATCTGTTAAGGGCAGAAGTCTTATCTAACATGCAAAGTTTGGGGCAGATTGGACATTGCATGTTTGAGTTACAGCAACTTCCTTTTTCATGGCGAAACATCGAAATTTGTCAGGCCGCCATGGACACTCCCTTTAACGAAACCTCAAGTCCTTCGCAATTTAACATCGCAAATGGCTTTAGATTACACTGACCAAGTTTGGTGTTCATCTGAATAAATCTCTAGGAGGAGTTCGTTGAAGTACAACCCCTGAAAATGGCAAAAACAACACCAATTTTGCAGGGAAAATTCAAAATAACCGACTTCCTGTTGGGATTAGGATTTCGTACCAAGAGACTTTTTTGTAGGTATTGGTGTGTTACATGTGTGTACCGCTTTTTGTACATGTACGTGAAACATAGCTCGAGGTGCACTCCGTTGAAAGTGTATAGGTGGCGCTATCGAGCCATTTTGCCACACCCGATGGAATATTGGCCTACAGATCTGTTCAGGCCAGGACTTTTATCAAACATGTGAAGTTTGGGGAAGATCGGACATTTTATGCCTGAGTTATAACATCTTTTATTCCCATGGCGAGACTTTGAATTTTGTCACGGCGCCATGGACACGCCCCTTAACGAAAACTCAAGATCTTCACAACTTAACATCGCACAGGCCTTTAGATTAGACTGACCACAAAAAAGACATTGATGTCAAAAAATTTCTAGGAGTAGTGTGTCGAAGTGTAAAATATGTCACTTCCTGTTGCCTATAGGTGGCGCTATGACTATAACTAAATATGGGCATGTAAATATGTTCAGGTTCGGAGTCTCATCAAACATGTGAAGTGTGGGGCAGATTGGACATTGTATGTCTGAGTTATAGCAACTTCATTTTTCATGGCGAATCATCGAAATTCGCCAGGCCGCCACGGACACGCCCTTTAACGAAAACTCAAAATCTTCGCAATTTAACATCGCAAAGGCCTTTAGATTAGGCATACCAACTTTGGTGTTGATCTGAATTAATCTCTAGGAGGAGTTCGTTAAAATACAACGCATGGAAATGACAAAAATGACACAAAATTTGCTCATAAAATTTAAAATAACTGACTTCCTGTTGGGTTTGGGATTTTGCTCCAAGAGACTTTTTTGTAGGTATTGGAGAGATACATATGTATACCAATTTTCATACATGTACGTGAAACGTAGCTCGAGGCGCACACCGTTGAACGTGTATAGGTGGCGCTGTCGAGTCATTTTGCAACACCCACTTCTGAAACCCATATCAGACGTAAATTTTCGCCAGTTCTGAGGTGTGTGCAAAGTTTCATGACTTTTCGAGCATGTTTAGGCTCTCAAAAATGCGATTCATCTTAGAGAAGAATAATAATAATAATAAACGGAGCAATTCCGTTCCGTGAGATATATGCATTTAAAGTCGTAAATATAAGTGGAATATGTCAAAATCATTTATATGTGCCAGTCTTCCTGTTGCCAGCAGGTGGCACTATCATTATAATGGAATATTGGCCTTCAGATGTGTTCAGGGCTGCACTTTTAACGAACATGTGGAGTTTGGGGAAGATTGAACATTTTATGCCTGAGTTACAACAACAACTCTTGCTATGGCGAGACATCAAATTTTGTCATGGCGCCATGGACACGCCCTTTAACAAAAACTGAAGATCTCCACAATTTAACATTGCACAGGCCTTTAGATTAGAACTGACAACAAAAATACATTAATTTTAAAAGATTTCTAGGAGTAGTTTGTCGCAGCGTAAAACATGTCACTTCCTGTTGCCAGCAGGTGGCGTTATGACTATAACTGAATATTGGCATGTAGATCTGTTAAGAGCAGAAGTCTTCTCTAACATGTGAAGTTTGGGGCAGATTGGACATTGTATGTCTGAGTTACAGCAACTTCCTTTTTCATGGCGAAACATCGAAATTTGTCAGGCCGCCATGGACACGCCCTTTAACGAAACCTCAAGATCTTCGCAATTTAACATCGCAAAGGCCTTTAGATTTAACTGACCAAGTTTGGTGTTGATCTGAATAAATCTCTCTAGGAGGAGTTCGTTAAAGTACAACCCATGAAAATGCCAAAAACAACACCAATTTTGCAGAGAAAATTCTAAATAACTGACTTCCTGTTGGGATTAGGATTTCGTACCAAGAGACTTTTTTGTAGGTATTGGTGTGTTACATGTGTGTACCAATTCTTGTACATGTACATGAAACATAGCTCGAGGCGCACTCCATTGAAAGTGTATATGCACTCAGTTGAAAGTGTATAGGTGGCTCTATCGAGCCATTTTGCCACACCCAATGGAATATTGGCCTTCAGATCTGTTCAGGCCAGGACCCTTATCACACATGTGAAGTTTGGGCAAGATCGGACATTTTATGCCTGAGTTATAGCATCTTTTATTCCCATGGCGACACATCGAACTTCGTCACGGCGCCATGGACACGCCTTTTAACGAAAACTCAGGATCTTCACAACTAAACATCACACAGGTCTTTAGATTAGACTGACCACAAAAATAACATCGATGTCATAAAATTTCTAGGAGTAGTTTGTCGCAGTGTAAAATATTTCACTTCCTGTTGCCAATAGGTGGCGCCATGACTATAACTGAATATTGCCATGTAGATCTGTTCAGGTCAAGAGTCTTATCCAACATGTGAAGTTTGGGGCAGATTGGACATTGTATGTCTGAGTTACAGCAACTTCCTTTTTCATGGCGAAACATCAAAATTTGTCAGGCCGCCATGGACACGCCCTTTAACGAAACCTCAAGTCCTTCGCAATTTAACATCGCAAAGGGCTTTAGATTACATTGACCAAGTTTGGTGTTCATCTGAATAAATCTCTAGGAGAAGTTCGTTAAAGTACAACCCCTGAAAATGGCAAAAACAACACCAATTTTGCAGGAAAAATTCAAAATAATCGACTTCCTGTTGGGATTAGGATTTCGTACCAAGAGACTTTTTTGTAGGTATTGGTGTGTTACATGTGTATACCAATTTTTGGACCTGTACGTGAAACATAGATTGAGGCGCACTCCGTTGAAAGTGTATAGGTGGCGCTATCGAGCCATTTTGCCACACCCGATGGAATATTGGCCTTCAGATCTGTGTAGGCCAGGACTTTTATCAAACATGTGAAGTTTGGGCAAGATCGAACATTTTATGCCTGAGTTATAACATCTTTTATTCCCATGGCGACACATCGAATTTCGTCACGGCGCCATGGAAACGCCTTTTAACGAAAACTCAAGATCTTCACAACTAAACATCACACAGGTCTTTAGATTAGACTGACCACAAAAATAACATTGATGTCATAAAATTTCTAGGAGTAGTTTGTCGCAGTGTAAAATATTTCACTTCCTGTTGCCAATAGGTGGCGCTATGACTATAACTGAATATTGGCATGTAGATCTGTTCAGGTCAAGAGTCTTATCCAACATGTGAAGTTTGGGGCAGATTGGACATTGTATGTCTGAGTTACAGCAACTTCCTTTTTCATGGCGAAACATCGAAATTTGTCAAGCCGCCATGGACACGCCCTTTAACGAAACCTCAAGTCCTTCGCAATTTAACATCGCAAATGGCTTTAGATTACACTGACCAAGTTTGGTGTTCATCCGAATAAATCTCTAGGAGGAGTTCGTTAAAGTACAACCCCTGAAAATGGCAAAAACAACGCCAATTTTGCAGGGAAATTTCAAAATAACCGACTTCCTGTTGGGATTAGGATTTTGTACCAAGAGACTTTTTTGTAGGTACTGGTGTGTTACATGTGTGTACCGATTTTTGTACATGTACTTGAAACGGAGCTCGAGGCGCGCTATGTTGAATGTGTATAGGTGGCGCTATCGAGCCTTTTTGCCACACCCGATGGAATATTGGCCTACAGATGTGTTCAGGCCAGGACTCTTATCACACATGTGAAGTTTGGGGAAGATCGGACATTTTATGCCTGAGTTATAACATATTTTATTCCCTTGGCGAGACATCGAACTTCGTCATGGCGCCATGGACACGCCTTTTAACGAAAACTCAAGATCTTCGCAATTTAACATTGCACAGGCCTTTAGATTATACTGACCTCAAAAAAGACATTGATGTCATAAAATTTCTAGGAGTAGTTAGTCGCAGTGTAAAATATGTCACTTCCTGTTGCCTATAGGTGGCGCTATGACTATAACTGAATATGGGCATGTCAATCTGTTCAGGTCAGGAGTCTTATTAAACATGTGAAGTTTTGGACACATTGGACATTGTATGTCTGAGTTATAGCAACTTCATTTTTCATGGCGAATCATCGAAATTCGCCAGGCCGCCACAGACACGCCCTTTAACGAAAACTCAAAATCTTCGCAATTTAACATCGCAAAGGCCTTTAGATTAGGCATACCAACTTTGGTGTTGATCTGAATTAATCTCTAGTAGGAGTTCGTTAAAATACAACGCATGGAAATGACAAAAATGACACAAAATTTGCTCATAAAATTAAAAATAACCGACTTCCTGTTGGGTTTCGGATTTTGCTCCAAGAGACTTTTTTGTAGGTATTGGAGAGATACATGTGTATACCAATTTCCATACATGTACGTGAAACGTAGCTTGAGGCGCACACCGTTGAACGTGTATAGGTGGCGCTGTTGAGCCATTTTGCCACACCCACTTCTGAAACCCATATCAGACGTAAATTTTCGCCAGTTCTGAGGTGTGTGCAAAGTTTCATGACTTTTCGAGCATGTTTAGGCTCTCAAAAATGCGATTCATCTTAGAGAATAATAATAATAATAATAATAATAATAATAATAATAATAATAATAATAATAATAATAATAATAAACGGAGCAATTCCAAGAGGGTCCTCACACCATCGGTGCTCGGGCCCTAATAATAATAATAATAATAATAATAATAATAATAATAATAAACGGAGCAATTCCAAGAGGGTCCTCACACCATCGGTGCTCGGGCCCTAATAATAATAATAAACGGAGCAATTCCAAGAGGGTCCTCACACCATCGGTGCTCGGGCCCTAATAATAATAATAATAAACGGAGCAATTCCAAGAGGGTCCTCACACCATCGGTGCTCGGGCCCTAATAATAATAATAAACGGAGCAATTCCAAGAGGGTCCTCACACCATCGGTGCTCGGGCCCTAATAATAATAATAATAAACGGAGCAATTCCAAGAGGGTCCTCACACCATCGGTGCTCGGGCCCTAATTAAAAAGTCAGTATCAGTAACAGTATCTCAGAACTTGATATTTTATTTCACAACGATATATAAATTTAAGTAATGACTAAAGGTCCTCTGAATTAGTTTTTAGAGTGTATTCTCTATTTTCCTGTTGAAGAAACATTTCCATTGTCTTAAAATTCTTTATTATATTTTCTTGAAAATAAAACAAAATAATCTGTAATACCATGCACTAGTTGTCTGTATAGTCCTTTACATATATATTAATTCAGGGCTGTGAAATTCCTAATTAATAAATGTTGCCGTTTTAAAAAAATAATATTTGACCTTGAAGTAATCCAGAAGTAATCCAAAAGTAATCAGTTACATTACTTTCATATTGTGGTACTTGGATTATGTTATGGAATACTTTTTTTATGAAGTAATTAGTATCTGTAATGGAATATATTTTTAAAGTAACCCTCCCAAGCCTGGTCATGTGCCGACTGGGATGTTTGTTCGTCATTTTCAAAACCCATCTTGGACACGATCTGGCCGCGTCTCAAAACATAGTAAGCTGCCTAACGTTACCTATAAAAGCAGTTTGAAACCTCAATGCGCGTTCCGATTGTATTGTGAACAGGCAGCTTACTGTTTTGAGTTAAAGCCGGAGAAGGGTCTGTCTGCAGCCCTTGCAAAGCCGAGTGTGCCTGCACACACCGCCTCTCTCCAACGGATGCCCGCGCCCTGTCAATCTATCTCACAGCAGAGAGCGGACGGGGAGAAACCGAAACAGAGCGGGTCCGCGGGGGGAAGAGGCGCATGAAAACATCCATGGGTGGCTGTGTGGGCAGTCATCATGATTCTTCAGGCAGTTTAAACGAAAACTCGGACGGAACCGGAGGTAGGAAATAAAGCATTTCCTGGAAATGCGAGTCAAATTGTGTTGTTTTGGGTCTGCGCGGCCTCCCGGTCTCCTTCTCAGCTAGTTAGTGCTTAAAAACATCGTGGGGATTGAGTCGCTTTTTAAGTCTCGATCACTCCTATCAGACCAGCGCCTGGCTATAGGAATAGTAAAGACTGTGATAATGCAAATGTTTTCATAATTATCCCCCGCAGCCCTTTGTCTTTGGGCAAGTCGTTTTGCATACCATGCCTTCCTACTAACATTAGCTGGTTAGCTTTAGCTGTGGATTAACGTTACATGTTAAGAAGGAGTGTATTAGCTTGCATGGCTAGTGTGGCTCTGGTTTTCCTTTAAATAAAATGTAGGTCATGATTTTGCCCTTAGATGCAGAAACACTACGGCTTAGTCTTGTATTTATAATTTTTGTCACACCATTAGGCTTTTACACATGTCACACCGTTTTAGCTGTATTTGCATTGTTTATTTAAGCAAAGTCACACTCCTGAGTGCTGTTGTACTGAATATTATGATGGCTGTCATATGGTTGTAAAAAGCATAAGGCCCTGCTGGCATTTAGACCAACAGCACAGTTGGATATTGCTTTAGTATCTTAAACGTGATTAGTACCTCAAGCTTTAGTAACAAACAGCATTTGAGGGAAAACATGAATTGGAGTGAAGAAGAGACTAATTATTTATAGTCCCCTGTAAAGTCCATTTGAGAAAATGTTAGTACAGGATGCTCAAGTTATGTACACTAACACTAAACAGGTTGTGAACTGCCTTTGTCCAGTCAATGACATTGCAAATATTGTAAGTTATATGCCATAAGATATAAGAATTTTAACCCTGGTTATTACACTGCTCTGTGGAATACATGATTCTGACTGGTCAATCACCATCCAGCAGTATGCTATTCCCAAATATCAACCTCCAAATTGAATAACACACCTCTCATCTGGGTACTTCGAGTTATCTTGAACAGTACTACTTATAATACAACTGGCTGGATGTACATGATCCCTTACTTGACGGAATGACGGAATGCAATATTTTGTGTGCGGAACATAAGTACATTTTCCTGTTTCCAAACAAACATATTAAGTGGCGGAAGTCTCCGTGTCAGCGCAAAATCCTGCCCTGCAGCTGATTCTAAGGCCGGCGACACACTGGCTGCGTGGCGCAAGCGTCTCAGCTGCGTGGCGTGCCCGTTTTTAATTCGGCTCCCATGTTAACAGGTTAGAGCTTGCAGACTGCCTGCGTGAGACGCGCATCTCAGGCGTGGCTCGAGCCACACGGAAAACGCGTGCATGCTAGAAATAGACCGACGCCTATTTTTCACGCGACACCCAAGCGTGTTGTAATCGTTTCGAGGCAAAATAGAATAGGAGAATATGTTTGTCATTTTGTACACAAATACATATTCATTCATGACACTTTGATGTTTGAAAGTCTATAGGTTGACATAAATTCAGATATAAATGTAATTTAAAAAATAAATTAATAATTATCGATCACCTGTCAAACATAGTCTATTTTGCCGTCAATACTGTTGACGGTGTTCTTTATCAGTAGGCTTTATATTTATGCTCAACATGAAGTATAGATATTGTTGTCATGAAGACAAGAGCCTGGTCTGTCGGCGGTCTCCCTCTATGTCAGGGATTCCCAAAGTGTGGTGCGAGCTGCCACCAGGGGGTGCGCGAGACGAAAAATGTAATGGCGGTCTGTTTTTTTTTTTTTTTTTTTTTATAATATATTTTTTATTAAGCAGAATTTTAAATGACAATGTGCATGACATAAATTAAAAACACCACAATCTGCTTTTTTAACATCAATAGAAATGAATAAAGAAAAATTATACAAATATACAGAACACTCTTAACACTACCCAACCCAAAACATCCCAAACAAACACAAAAAAAATAAAATAAATAAATAAATAATAATAATAATAATAATAATAATAATAAAAAAAAAAAAAATAATAATAATAATAATTCAAATCTCCAGTGAAGGTGTTGTCTCAACAAAGGATATAATAGGATTCCACACTTTATAAAATGAGTTAAGAGTCCCTGATGGAGTGTTTAATTTTTTCCAGGTGTAGGAAGGACATTAAGTCTTTAGGCCAAGAAAAATTAGAAGGGGGGGCATGAGGATTTCCAATGCAACAGTATTCGTCTTCTGGCTACCAATGAGGCAAAAGCAATAATATCAGCTTGACGCTCGTTGTACAAGCCATCAACAGGTGTTATTCCAAAAATTGCAATTATTGGGCAGGGTTTCACAGAGACATTGAGAGCCTTTGATAGTGTATCAAAAAAAGAGGACCAGAATGAATACAATTTAGGACAGGTATAAAATGTATGAGTAGGGGTGTGACGGTTAGTATATAACCGTGAGACCGGCGGTTATTGTTGAACACCGGCATTAGAACTCTATAACCGCCAAAACTGTGTCATTAAAATATTTTTTACAAACATTTTTTATCAAAAATTATTTTCATTTTTTAGATATGATCATAAGATGGGAAATATTTTGGGAGACATGGTTTCTACCAATTAATGAAGTTTTGTAAATCGTCAGACATGATATTTACCACTTCATTAAATTTTGCTTTGTAGAAAACCTTTCTTAAAAACGAATTTCGTTTTGTACAAATTTTATCTTAATTTTAATAAATGTTTCATCAACCAATTGCATGTATTTTAATAAATAAAAAGCAATAGCAGACAATGATAACCGTGACATGGACGCGCCAGAGCGCCGCGTTCACTTGCACTGCACTGAAAACTAGAGCGCATCTCATCGTATGAAACTCAGCGTAGGCCTATGCCTCATACATTAGCATTAAATATCTTTGCTGCATCCTTTCTAGAACAGACTAGGGCTTTTTTGCGGCTCGCATCAGCAAAGCATTGCATCGTCCATAGACCGCAAAACAATCAGCGGATGGCGGGCGGGAGCCACTCAGGAGCTTTTGGCAAAGTCATCTTTCCTTGACCCACGATACAGAGGCAATGGGGGGGATGGATTGGAGGAGACAAAAGATGCACTCCGGGGGGAAATTGTATCAGCTGACGAGGGAAACGGAGGCGGAGGTAGTGGTGCTTCGGAGGCTGCTGCTGGAGATGATTCGGGAGAGGTCTGTGCACCACCCCCTCCCAAGAAGAGAAATCTTGGAGATCTCCTTAATAAACGGGGGTTTATTTATCTCCAAGAACAACCAATTGACTCTACGGCAGATCCACTAGCATGGTGGCGAGACAATGAAACACGCTATCTGCTCTTAGCAAAATTGGCACGTAAATACATGTGTATTTGTACTACAAGCACAGCATCAGAGCGAGTTTTTAGCACTGCGGGGAACATAGCTACCCCTGTCAGATCGTCACTAAAACCGAGTAAAGTGAACATGTTGGTGTTCCTGTCACGGAACTTGGAAGTCGAAAAAGATTAGGAAATTAAAATGTCATTGCACTTTTTTTTTGTTTCCTTTATTTAGTTAGTTTAATTAAGGTATTACAACAGTCGTTGTTCGACTTTTTTTCTTTAATAAAGGTATGTAGATTTTATCATTTTAATTTAGGCCTAGGCTACTCATTCATTTTTATGCTCTTATAGAATTTAAGTAGCCTACTTTTTTAAAAGGTTTTGTTTACTGTGTGTGATTTATTTAAAACAAAGCACGTTCATTGCAAAGTTTTTTTTTTGTTGTTAAGGATTTGTTCACTGTGTGTGATTCATTTAATGGCAAGCACATTCACTGCTAGTTGTCTTGCTGTTAATTTTAAATAAACGTAGAGCAAGTAGCTAATCAGTGTCTGCTCGTTTATTCAAACTAATACCCCCCCCCCGACGGTTATGTTGTGAACCGTCACATTTGACTCCCGTCATAACCGTCATCACCAATTCTGAAACCGGCACACCCCTATGTATGAGTGTGATCTGCTGGGGAGAGCGAACATCTATTGCACCTATCGTCTGCTATTAAAGAAAGTTTCTTCAATTTAGCTTTGGTGAAGTGAATTCTGTGAACAACTTTAAACTGAATAAGATTCAAGCTAGCACAAATGCAGACAGAGTTAATTTTAGCTAGAGCCTTATACCACAGTCCCTCGTCAAGCTCCAGTCCCAGCTCTCTCTCCCAGGTTCCCTTTAGTGCAAAGAGAGGAGGGAATTGCGAAGATCGTAACAAGCCATAAATTGAGGAGATATGACTATGCGATTTCGGGAGAGACATTATATCTTCAATTAAAGTTTTCATTGGCTGGTGAGGGAAGGTATTAAAGTGTTAAGTATTAAAGTAGCGGAACAAATTGGATCTAGATATTTTGAATCTACTCATCAAATCATTGAATGACGCAAATACATGATCATCAAGAAACAAATCATGAAATAGAACTAGGCCCTTCTCTCTGAGCTGTGCAAAAGTTGAATCTAAAGTAGAAGGAACAAAAAGATGGTTACCGCAAATAGGCATTAAGGTGGACAATGAGTTTAATTTAAAGTGACAACAAAATTGTTTCCAAATTTTGAGTGATGAGAGCACAATTGGGTTGGTGGTGTATTTAGAAGGGCGTTTCAAATTGGGGTCAAAAACTGGTTAGGATACAGGAGGCTATCTCTTCCAGACTAATAGGCTCATCGAGGCTGTTGGCTATATCAGGACTTATCTTAGGTATCTCTAATTGGGAAAGGAAAGACTGAATAACAGAAATGTCTACGTTAGCTTCTGATTTGTAAAGATTAGAATAGAAAGAAGAAAACTCTGAGTTTATTTTAACCGGATCATTCATAAGGTTATTTGAGGAGTCATACGCCTGTGTGATTAACTCAGAAGCAGTTTGATGTCTGAGCTGAGATGCTAACAGACGGCCAGCTCTATCTCCATGCTCATAGTAAGTTGCTCTAGTGCGTTTTAGCAGAAACTCTGCCTTGTTGGTTGTCAATAAGTCAAATTCAGTTTGTAGTTTTAGCTGTTGTGTCTCTAAAACAGGGTTTGGTGACCTGGCATTTAGCCTATCTATCTCTAAAATTTTATCAACGAGTTTCTGTTGTTTTAATTTCATAGCTTTAGTCCAATATGCATTAAAGGAAATTATCCTCCCACGTATAAAAGCTTTAAATGTTTCCCATAGAAGTGATGGCGAAACCAAATCTGATTTGTTGGTTTCCAAAAAAAAATCTATGTTCTTAGAAATATAATCACAAAATTCTTTATCAGCCAACAACCCAGTATTGAGCTTCCAGCCTCCAGCATGTCTACACAAGTTTTGTGAGAAAGAGAGGTCTAAAATGTGTGGGGCATGGTCTGAGATAATTATCGCTGAATATTCTGTAGATTTAACTTGAGATAAGAGAGCCTTGTCAATAAAAAAATAATCAATACGTGAATAAACATGATGCACATTTGAAAAAAAAGAAAACTCTTTTGCATTTGGATTAAGAAAGCGCCAAGGGTCTACGCATCCTGTCTGATCTGCTAGAAATGAGAAGGATCTGGACATTGACACAGGAGCTGATGACTTGGGCTGTGAGCGGTCCAAACTTGGGTTAATTGTGCAATTAAGATCCCCACCTAAAATAAGGCGATGGGTATCCAGATTTGGAAGTTGGGAAAAGAGCGAGGTCATAAAAGCAGGGTTATCAAAGTTAGGGGCATAAACGCTAACTAATATAACCGGTGTTTGGTATAAAATTCCGGATACTATCACGTAGCGCCCATCAGGATCAGATATTACGTTGTGTGGGACAAACTTTATACGTTTATGTATTACAATTGCGGTGCCTCTAGATTTACTATTAAAGTTTGAATGAAAAACTTGACCAATCCATGGTTTACGTAGTCTTACATGATCACTAACCCTGAGGTGAGTCTCCTGTAAGAAAACAATATCCGTAGACAAGCTCTTTAAGTGTGAGAACACCCTTGACCTTTTAATTTGACCACCTAGACCCCTAACATTCCAAGTAACAAATTTGACATTATGACCAGCCAACCCCTCTGTGTTCACTTTAGGACTAATCATTTGTTATCGTGAGGATCTAAGAGAAAAAGAAAAGTCTGAGACGAATAAATTAAAGGTGTGAAAAGGGGGAGAGAAAAAAAAGAAAAAAAAAGGAATCTTATACTTACAACTCTGATGCTCGTCTTTTTGAACATGACGAGTAGCCAGAACAACGATTCACACAACCGATTAACCACGTAGAACTGTCAACCCCTAAAAGTTAGATATACACCCAAAGCAGCTATCAAGGCATAGATATCTGCCGAGAAACTATAAAACCAAATAAAAAATTATAATAATAATAAAAAAAAGTAGATGATCAGAAAACATTTAAAAAAAAAAAAAAAAGTCAAAGCTGGCAAGTTATATAAGCGATCTGCCACAAGACGGCATTACCAACATGGATCAGGAGATATGACATTAAATATGTCATCAACCAAATAACTTGTGCAATCCATAAAATATACAATTTGGGGATGCGTGAATAACATCTAAATAAAACAGACATATGCACTAGTAATGTGGCAGACTAATTTTCCTTCAAGGCAAATCGTAAGTACAGTGAGAGCTCAATGCTGTCCTTAAATTATTTACAGCAGCTTGTACCCGTTGAATTTACCATCCCAATTCGGACACGGGTATTAGTCCAAGACCTAATTAGGAAAGTTTTGGTGGTAAAACGACTCCGCTGCCTCAGGGGAATCAAAGATCCGTTCCACGCCGTTACGACTCACTCGAAGGCGAGCAGGGTACAGCATTCCAAAACGCACTCCTTTCTGATAGAGTAGGCTCTTGACCCTGTTGAAAGCCGCTCATTTCTTCGCCACCTCGATGCTGAAGTCCTCGTAAATCTTGATTTTGTGGCCCTTGTAAGACATGTCTTTGTGGGATTTAGCCCAACTCATCACAGTTTCCTTCACGATGTATCGGTGAAATCTGATAATCAACGGACGTGGAGATTCCTCTGCGCGAGGTCTGGGCCTCAGGCTACGGTGGGCACGATCCAGCTCAGGTGGTTCTGTAAGGGAGTCACCGAGGAGTTCAGAAAGCAAGTTGGTCATGAACTCTCTTGGGTTTTTTCCCATTTTGCTGCTTTCTTGAGAGGCCTGTGCATATTGAACTTGAGACTGTTGTTTACCTCCCGTCCTCGTAGACTTGCTCATTTTAAGTGTAATATTCCGAAGGCGGAATTTTTCAAACATACAAAAGAGATTAAATGAATACGAAGTGCTGATAAAATAGGGTGTATACTGAAGAGATTACATGAAATAATGCGGAGCTTCGACACCGTGCGTCTTAACACCACATTACCAAACCGGAAGTCTCCGCGATCTGTTTTTTTAAGTGGGATTTTTCCATACAATAAAAAACATGAACAGTAAACATTTTCTTTGTAATCGCTTTTATTTTAAATAAAAAAACTATAATTTATTAGTTTTCGATGGAAACGTAGAAGACAGATGCTGTCTTCTACGCACTGTTCTTCTTTTATGTACTGCAGGCTAGGCTATATGCGTGCCAACTCGTTTCATTCATTTCATAATATATATTATAAATATGCTTAAATGGCTGAAATCAGGGAAACTGTCAAGTGGGACATCTTATGATAAAGTTGTTAATCAGGAGGAGAGGGGCCAAGAGAGAGTGAGGATTTGGAGGCAACAGAGACGAAGAGAATAGAGAAAGAAAATGAGCAAAGAAAAAATCTTGAGGAAATCTCTCTCTCGTTGCAGGCTGAGCGACTTTTGCGCTGCACTCGAAAAGTTCCAGATGCATCTTCTTTTATTTTATGTTTGAGCCTATGCTCTTTGCAACTTAATTATGTTGTGGATTGTGTGTAGGCTAATTTTATTGTCGCACTTGAAAAGTTTCAGATTGATACTCGTTTTTTATTTATTTTATCTATTTCGAAGCTTATTCTCTTTAATGATGTGGATTGTTTGTAACTTCATTGCAATTGAATTCAATGTACTGTCGTTCTAATTTCCATAACCATTGTGTTATAGTGGTTCTCAACCTTTTTTTCCACTGGGACGCACATATGGTCCAAGTGCAAGTCGCGGGCCGCACGCATATCATTAACATATTACGTCACCAATACGCCAATACCAACACCAGACGCGGACTTCCATTTATACTTCCGAATGCGCACGCTGATGGTCCGCTCTGCAACAAACATGTTAACAAACAATTGCCCAGAATTATTGCACATCTGGCTGTCTTTACATTATTTTATTGACGGATTGCACATGTTCGAGTAGCAATGGGCTTCTACACACTGCTTCCACATGTGCAATTGTGCTTTTGAAGCCTACTGACCACGCGCACCTGTCATAATAAATGGGAGGCACACGTTCTTCCTCTCAGAGCCTCCGCACCATGACGATGTTTACGTCACGCCTACCTAGCGGTCCATAACAGTCTCCACGCGGAAAGTTTAACATAGGCTTTAGATGCAGCCTGTAAGACGCGCACGGGAGCATGATTTCACGTGCGACATTGCAAGAAGATGTGCGTTCACAAATGTAGCCTATGTTGATCCAAATATGGAAAGCACTTTCGAATTTAATAATATAAGGGTTCTCTCCAGAGATGTTTTGCCACATTTCTTCAATTAAGGATGATTGCTACGTAATATATGGTGTTTCCATTTGCCTGAACTTCTTCAAGTAAGTTGCGAGGCAAACCGAAAATCCAGCACTCTCCTTCACTACTGATACTGTGACTATTCTTTTTTCTATGTGTTCATTCGCTGACATTTTTCACATTTATTTATTTTTCTCCCTTAAAAACAAATTTGTCCATTCTGATGCTCAATTTTACCGAACTAATGGCTGTTGATGACTATTTGAATTGAATTCGGCAAAAGTGGGCGCTTGTATGTGTTCGTTAAATGCGTAATGTTATGTGAGTAGGTCTGCTCATGTCTGAAAATAATATATGAAACACAAAATAATTTAACATAAAAAACATTAGGCTATAGCTTATATTTCTTAAGTACATTTTTTAATTAATGTAAAAAAAATGAATTGTAAAACTGAAAAAAAAAAATAATTGTTCAGCATGATGGACGGCATTTGAATTCGTGACGGGCCACGGGTTGAGATGATACTGCTGCTAGCTCCATGGCCATTTAATAGGCCTAGCCTATTGCTGCAATGTTTCTTTTACGCGGCTGAAAATAACCGTGCTTTCTGTTACTGAGCCTGTGTCTGTCACTCATCCTCTTAAAAGTGGAAGCTTGTGCGTAGCTTTGTTGCATAATATTGAAACTGGCATGCGTGTTCTGGTTATTTGCGCATGATTAAACATGACTCTTTATATGGCGATAAAAGAAAGCTTTGTTGCGTTTTTTTTTAAGTGGGGATGGGGGGTGCGCCAACCCGGTTAGGACATAGAAGGGGGTGCGCAGGAAAAAAAGTTTGGGAACCGCTGCTCTATGTCACCTACAGCAGCAGGCACGGCACGGTTCTGGTGAAGCAGGCCTACAAGCTGGGATTGGTAATGCTGCACTGTAATCATAGTTATTTATTTATATTTTTCATTATATTTTATTATATGATATTGGTTTGAGATTGAGAGTATTTTATTTAGTGGAGAACTTTGCAGCCGTATTTTATTTCTTATTCTTTTTTTATTTTATATATATATATATATATATTATTAAAAAGTATTTAAAAAAAAGTGTATAGTAATAAACAACCTGCTGTTTAATGTTTGCATTCCTTTCCCTTACTGTACCGAAAATGAACCGAACCGTGACTTTAAAACCGAGGTACGTACCGAACTGTGATTTTTGCGTACCGTTACAACCCTAATATATATATATATATATATATATATATATATATATATATATATATTGTTAATAGCTATCGATGGTCGGTTAACTGATTTAATGTTGGGCTGCGTATGGCTCATGCGCAGAACACGTGCGAGCGGCTGTGAGTGAAGGTGACGATATATGATTGCATCATCATTAAATTACAGTACTAATTAAGCTTTTAATGTTATGTTAACTTTAAAAGTACATTAAAATAGAAACAAAACAAAAGTTATTCAACATGAAAAGCAATAGAAAAGTAGTAACTAAGTCATTTCATCAGATAACTGCGCTTGAGGGCTGTGGGACACAGGACAGATAGACTAACTTATTCATTCCTAGAACTTGTTGATTCGTTCCTACGACTTATTAATTTGTGGCAATAGTCCATGTTTCATTAATTTTGTTCCCTAAATAACCTATGATTTAACTGAAATAAGGGAACAAATGAATAAATAGAACAAATTAATTCATGAAATCTTTCATTTCCCTTCCCATGTTTACCACACACAGTAAGAGATGTAGAGAAGTACAGTAGGTAGACATCAGAAAGTCCCCTTTTACCGCCGCGGGTACCACCGCCGCGGCGTCTGTAAAGTGCATTTGCAGCTTTTGACCACTGAGTGGCGCTTTAACCACAAGTTATCAAACAAGCGCATCAAAGCACATTTTCGCAAATAGACGTCAGTTTTGCCTCGCTGATGTTACATTTGACGGCTTCAGTCACAAAAAATGAAAGAAAAACACAATAGTTAAAATATTAAAAATATGTAATATATTTAATATGTAATATTCACAGATAAAAGTTTGGTTTATGAAGTTATGTGCATTTCTTAGAACGAATTCAAGCGGGATAAATGTCAAGCCTGTGCCTGAGCCTGTGCTTATATTTTTTCTAAGCTACATGGTAGTAAACCATATTTTAGATTTGATACATTTAAAAGGTGTGCAGTATTATTTATATTATATTAATTATGTGTTATATTATTCAAAATAAATTGTGGTTTACTTTGCATTGGAGCATTAAAATTGGTAGCCTATTTTAGGGGGGTAGGCTACATGGATTAATATGCAATGTCAATATTTTC
The DNA here is from genome assembly GCF_963082965.1 of Carassius carassius. Classification (NCBI taxonomy): domain Eukaryota; kingdom Metazoa; phylum Chordata; class Actinopteri; order Cypriniformes; family Cyprinidae; genus Carassius; species Carassius carassius. Next base: position 21,665,379 of record NC_081790.1, on the reverse strand, counting down.
ATATATTATGGCTATATTTTAATTTATATTTTAAAATTCCTTTAATAAAACAACATGCATTTTTGTTATTCGTCACCTGTCCTTTATTTTGACAGAAAACTTCTTGAGAAAAAGACATTTGTCTGTAAATTGATTAAAAAATTGTTGCATGTTTAAACACTGCATGTGAAGCACTGTATAATTTCGTTCACATTATTTATGCCTAATTAGCAGGGATGGAAATTAGCACCAGCCAATTGCGGGTGATTTTGTGTTGTGGCGGGTAAACTCGCTTCACCTACCGGCCACCGTGGCGGGTAAATAAAAATAGTATACTGTATACTGTTTCAACCGGCCAGTGGACAAAAAAGTTAATTTTCATCCCTGGTGTGTGTACAACACGCAATAAAGTGTAATATCATCCGAAGCAGCTCTGTGGAGAAAGTCGGTGTAAACTGGGCTCGAAATGGCGGCGTTGTTCCCAGTGAGTACAGTGTTTGCAGCTGAAGTTAGTGCCGCCGGCGGAGTGATCTATTTGTTGGTTATTTAGAGTACGTTTTATAGCACGCGCTCATGTTATACAAAATCGCGTGAAGAGTTGAATTTGTTATCGTGCACAAGTTTCCGCATACTGTCACATCTCTGTAAAACCCCGGTAAGATCATTTTCCTCCAGCACTCTGCAACATTTTAGATTATATGGACAGTTTGTGTTTATCTTATTGTTTTTAACGACATAATAAGCAAACTAACAAACAGTATTATCGGTCGCGTGTCTAATAGCTGCTGTCCGGGGGATCCATTTTATTTCCAGTCTTCAAGTACTTTTTCAGAAGTTAACTCTGTGTCTAGTTAGTCAACCCTCTACATTGTGAGTAAATCACTCTCATATGCGACTAAATCTTCCTTCTGGCTACCAAATGATGTCTAATATGAGTCAATGGCTAATAAATTATCTGATTTTACTCGCCAGTGTGTTAGTTGGAGGCTAAGTTTAGCACAGATATTTTCACTCGCGAACACTCTCTGACTCTCCGTCAGACGATCTGTGCTGTTTTTTTCCTCGATGGATCCGCAACGCACCTGTATAATGTACCGTAAACTCTAGTGTTAAGGAGCACAAATCGCCGTCGCTTTCTCTCACACTCACATAGAGAAAGAGAGAGAGAGAGGGGATTAATGTGCTACATTTAAACAAGAGGACCCTCTTGTATCTGCTTTGTTTATTATTAGGGCCCGAGCACCGATGGTGTGAGGACCCTCTTGGAATTGCTCCGTTTATTATTATTATTATTATTATTATTAGGGCCCGAGCACCGATGGTGTGAGGACCCTCTTGGAATTGCTCCGTTTATTATTATTATTATTAGGGCCCGAGCACCGATGGTGTGAGTACCCTCTTGGAATTGCTCCGTTTATTATTATTAGGGCCCGAGCACCGATGGTGTGAGGACCCTCTTGGAATTGCTCCGTTTATTATTATTATTATTATTAATTATTATATTATTATTATTATTATAACGAACTCCTCCTAGAGATTTATTCAGATGAACACCAAACTTGGTCAGTGTAATCTAAAGCCATTTGCGATGTTAAATTGCGAAGGACTTGAGGTTTCGTTAAAGGGCGTGTCCATGGTGGCCTGACAAATTTCGATGTTTCGCCATGAAAAAGGAAGTTGCTATAACTCAGACATACAATGTCCAATCTGCCCCAAACTTCACATGTTTGATGAGACTCCAAACCTGAACAGATTGGCATGCCCATATTCAGTTATAGTCATAGCGCCACCTATTGGCAACAGGAAGTGACATATTTTACACTGCGACAAACTACTCCTAGAGATTTATTCAGATGAACACCAAACTTGGTCAGTGTAATCTAAAGCCATTTGCGATGTTAAATTGCGAAGGACTTGAGGTTTCGTTAAGGGGCGTGTCCATGGCGCCGTGACAAAATTCAAAGTCTCGCCATGGGAATAAAAGATGTTATAACTCAGGCATAAAATGTCCGATCTTCCCCAAACTTCACATGTGTGATAAAAGTCCTGGCCTGAACAGATCTGAAGGCCAATATTCCATCGGGTGTGGCAAAATTGCTCGATAGCGCCACCTATACACTTTTAACAGAGTGCACCTCTAGCTAAGTTTCACGTACATTTACAAAAAGTGGTACACACATGTAACACACCAATACCTACAAAAAAGTCTCTTGGTACGAAATCCGAAACCCAACAGGAAGTCGGTTATTTTTAATTTTATGAGCAAATTTTGTGTCATTTTTGTAATTTCCATGCGTTGTATTTTAACGAACTCCTCCTAGAGATTTATTCAGATGAACACCAAACTTGGTCAGTGTAATCTAAAGCCATTTGTGATGTTAAATTGCGAAGGACTTGAGGTTTCGTTAAAGGGCGTGTCCATGGCGGCCTGACAAATTTCGATGTTTCGCCATGAAAAAGGAAGTTGCTGTAGCTCAGACATACAATGTCCAATCTGCCCCAAACTTCACATGTTGGATAAGACTCTTGACCTGAACAGATCTACATGCCAATATTCAGTTATAGTCATAGCGCCACCTATTGGCAACAGGAAGTGAAATATTTTACACTGCCATAAACTACTCCTAGAAATTTTATGACATCAATGTTATTTTTGTGGTCAGTCTAATCTAAAGACCTGTGTGATGTTTAGTTGTGAAGATCTTGAGTTTTCGTTAAAAGGCGTGTCCATGGCGCCGTGATGAAGTTCGATGTGTCGCCATGGGAATAAAAGATGTTATAACTCAGGCATAAAATGTCCGATCTTGCCCAAACTTCACATGTGTGATAAGGGTCCTGGCCTGAACAGATCTGAAGGCCAATATTTCATTGGATGTGGCAAAATGGCTCGATAGCGCCACCTATACACTTTCAACTGAGTGCATATACACTTTCAACGGAGTGCGCCTCAAGCTATGTTTCACGTACATGTGCAAAAATCGGTACACACATGCAATACACCAATATCTACGAAAAAGTCTCTTGGTACGAAATCCGAATCCAAACAGGAAGTCATTTATTTAGAATGTTCTCTGCAAAATTGGTGTTGTTTTTGGCATTTTCAGGGGTTGTACTTTAACGAACTCCTCCTAGAGATTTATTCAGATCAACATCAAACTTGGTCAGTTAAATCTAAAGGCCTTTGGGAAGATCTTGAGATTTCGTTAAAGGGAGTGTCCATGGCGGCCTGACAAATTTTGATGTTTCGCCATGAAAAAGGAAGTTGCTGTAACTCAGACATACAATGTCCAATCTGCCCCAAACTTTACATGTGTGATAAGAGTCCTTGCCTGAACACATCTGAAGGCCAATATTCCATTATAATGACAGCGCCACCTGCTGGCAACAGAAAGACTGGCACATATAAATGATTTTGAGTTATTCCACTTATATTTACGACTTTAAATGCATATATCTCGCCGTTCGCCAATTTACTAAAGCCTCTCGCTGGCGGTGAGCCCGGGTGCGAGGGCCCGTTCATCGCTGCTTGCAGCTTTAATTAGGGCCCGAGCACCAATGGTGTGAGGACCCTCTTGGAATTGCTCCGTTTATTATTATTATTATTATTATTATTATTATTATTCTCTAAGATGAATCGCATTTTTGAGAGCCTAAACATGCTCGAAAAGTCATGAAACTTTGCACACACCTCAGAACTGGCGAAAATTTACGTCTGATATGGGTTTCAGAAGTGGGTGTGGCAAAATGGCTCGACAGCGCCACCTATACACGTTCAACGGTGTGCGCCTCGAGCTATGTTTCACGTACATGTATGAAAATTGGTATACACATGTATCTCTCCAATACCTACAAAAAAGTCTCTTGGAGCAAAATCCGAAACCCAACAGGAAGTCGGTTATTTTTAATTTTATGAGCAAATTTTGTGTCATTTTTGTCATTTCCATGCGTTGTATTTTAACGAACTCCTCCTAGAGATTAATTCAGATCAACACCAAAGTTGGTATGCCTAATCTAAAGGCCTTTGCGATGTTAAATTGCGAAGATTTTGAGTTTTCGTTACAGGGCGTGTCCGTGGCGGCCTGGCGAATTTCGATGATTCGCCATGAAAAATGAAGTTGCTATAACTCAGACATACAATGTCCAATGTGTCCAAAACTTCACATGTTTAATAAGACTCCTGACCTGAACAGATTGACATGCCCATATTCAGTTATAGTCATAGCGCCACCTATAGGCAACAGGAAGTGACATATTTTACACTTCGATAGACTACTCCTAGAAATTTTATGACATCAATGTCTTTTTGTGGTCAGTCTAATCTAAAGGCCTGTGCGATGTTAAATTGTGAAGATCTTGAGTTTTCGTTAAGGTGCGTGTCCATGGCGCCATGACAAAATTCAAAGTATCGCCATGGGAATAAAAGATGTTATAACTCAGGCATAAAATGTCCGATCTTCCCCAAACTTCACATGTGTGATAAAAGTCCTGGCCTGAACAGATCTGTAGGCCAATATTCCATCGGGTGTGGCAAAATGGCTCGATAGCGCCACCTATACACTTTCAACATAGCGCGCCTCGAGCTCCGTTTCAAGTACATGTACAAAAATCGGTACACACATGTAACACACCAGTACCTACAAAAAAGTCTCTTGGTACGAAATCCTAATCCCAACAGGAAGTCGGTTATTTTGAAATTTCCCTGCAAAATTGGCGTTGTTTTTGCCATTTTCAGGGGTTGTACTTTAACGAACTCCTCCTAGAGATTTATTCGGATGAACACCAAACTTGGTCAGTGTAATCTAAAGCCATTTGCGATGTTAAATTGCGACTTGAGGTTTCGTTAAAGGGCGTGTCCATGGCGGCCTGACAAATTTCGATGTTTCGCCATGAAAAAGGAAGTTGCTGTAACTCAGACATACAATGTCCAATCTGCCCCAAACTTCACATGTTGGATAAGACTCTTGACCTGAACAGATCTACATGCCAATATTCAGTTATAGTCATAGCGCCACCTATTGGCAACAGGAAGTGAAATATTTTACACTGCGACAAACTACTTCTAGAAATTTTATGACATCAATGTTATTTTTGTGGTCAGTCTAATCTAAAGACCTGTGTGATGTTTAGTTGTGAAGATCTTGAGTTTTCGTTAAAAGGCGTGTCCATGGCGCCGTGACGAAGTTTGATGTGTCGCCATGGGAATAAAAGATGTTATAACTCAGGCATAAAATGTCCGATCTTGCCCAAACTTCACATGTGTGATAAGGGTCCTGACCTGAACAGATCTGAAGGCCAATATTCCATTAAGTGTGGCAAAATGGCTCGATAGCGCCACCTATACACTTTCAACTGAGTGCATATACACTTTCAATGGAGCGCGCCTCGAGCTCCGTTTCCCGTACATGTACAAAGATCGGTACACACATGTAACACACCAATATCTACGAAAAAGTCTCTTGGTACGAAATCAACTAAATCAACTCGCTGGCGGTGAGCCCTGGTGCGAGGGCCCGTTCATCGCTGCTTGCAGCTTTAATTTGTTGTATTTTCCTGTCAAAATAACGTCATTCCTATGGAAGACTTCAGCTTTTAAGAACAGCTGGGTTTTCCTGTAGTGGGTTGAGTTAATGCGCGAACGGCAATCTCATTGGCTGGCGCTCACCTATTATATCTGTTTTGATTTCAGCAAATCAGTTCGAGCGAACACACGAAACCTAATTAATATTCATGAATCCAGCAGACGATTAATCCTTAGTAATCCTTAGTATGTTTTATAGTTTTTATTAGTAGGAATCGTATTATTATTATTATTATTATCATTATCTTATCAGGAGTTTTGTAAGGTTTTTTTTTTTTTCCAATTATTATTATTTTTTTTTTTTTACAGAAACACTGAATGACCAAAAAATCACCACCACCAGTCCAGTTAAAATGTTCAGTTAAAACGACTAAGCATTCAAACATGGTTATCAAGTTTACTTCTTATTACTAAAGTTCTATTCTTAAATGATACTTGATTATTATAAAGCTTGACTGACTGGCGAGTAAACTAAAATAATTACCAAGGTAATTCAATTGCCAAGGTGTCCATAGAGGGTTGTAAGTTGTTATGTAGAAACAACATTGTATCTCTACACATGTTTGACAGCTCTGGCATGACGAGACGCGTAAAAACGATATATGGACTTTTTCCCATGTGTTCCCTCAACCGCAAAAAAATAAATAAATAAAAAATACTGGTGAATCCTTTCCTTTGGAATTAAATACAACATTATTAATGCGTACGAAAACAGTGCAGTGTATCATCCGGTTGGGCTACGGAGTTGAGAGAATGAGCTGCTTCAGCAAGAGTCGGCTGTTTCAAAACCTAGTAATCTGCCTAGATAGGCAGCATTTTTGAGTATCACTGAAAGAGAAAATGTCAGTATTTCATTAAGACTTGAGATGAAATAAACTGCTTAAGTATTGTAGATCTTGTAGTATTAATTTTCACATGCAGTTACACATTGTGGGTTAAAAACAAGAAAAGTGGTTGGTAAAAACATTGAGTGACTGGTAGATTTTGAAATCCACCAGCCACAGTGGCCGGTGGGCAAAAAAGTTAATTTCCATCCCTGCTAATTAGCCTAAAACAAGAAACAATTAAAGCTGCAAGCAGCGATGAACGGGCCCTCGCACCTGGGCTCACCGGCAGCGAGTGGCTTTAGTAAATATGTGAACGGTGAGAAATATGCATTTAAACTCATAAATATAAGTGGAATATATCAATGTTTATTCCATATATGTGCCAATCTTTCTGTTGCCAGCAGGTGGCACTATCATTATAATGGAATATTGGCCTTCAGATGTGTTCAGGCCAGGACTCTTATCGAACATGCGGAGTCTGGGGAAGATTGAACATTTTATGCCTGAGTTACAACAACTTCTCTTGCTGTGGCGAGACATCAAATTTTGTCATTTTTGCCATGGACACGCTCTTTAACAAAAACTGAAGATCTCCACAATTTAACATTGCACAGGTCTTTAGATTAGACTGACCACAAAAAATACATTAATGTCAAAAGATTTCTAGGAGTAGTTTGTCGCTGCGTAAAACATGTTACTTCCTGTTGCCAGCAGGTGGCGCTATGACTATAACTGAATATGGGCATGTCAATCTGTTCAGGTTCGGAGTCTCATCAAATGTGAAGTTTGGGGCAGATTGGACATTGTATGTCTGAGTTATAGCAACTTCATTTTTCATGGCGAATCATCGAAATTCGCCAGGCCGCCACGGACACGCCCTTCAACGAAAACTCAAGATCTTCGCAATTTAACATCGCAAAGGCCTTTAGATTAGGCATACAAAATTTGGTGTGGATTTGAAGAAATCTCTAGGAGGAGGAGTTAAAATACAACACATGGAAATGACCAAAATTACACAAAATTTGCTCATAATATTAAAAATAACAGACTTCCTGTTGGGTTTAGAATTTTGCTCCAAGAGTCTTTTTTGTAGGTTTTGGTGTGTTACATATGTGTGCCAATTTTCGTGCATGTACGTGAAACATAGCTGGAAGGCTGTTGATTTTCTTAGTATAGGTGGCGCTGTCGAGCCATTTTGCCACACCCTCTTCTGAATCCTATATCAGACGAAAATCTTCACCAGGTTTGACGCGTGTGCAAAGTTTCATGACTTTTTGAGCATGTTTAAGCCCTCAAAAATGCGATTCATTCGGGAGAAGAAGAAGAAGAAGAATAATTAAAGCTGCAAGCAGCGATGAACGGGCCCTCGCACCCGGGCTCACCGGCAGCGAGTGGCTTTAGTAAATTGGTGAACGGTGAGAAATATGCATTTAAACTCATAAATATAAGTTGAATATATCAATGTTTATTCCATACATGTTCCAATCTTCCTGTTGCCAGCAGGTGGCACTATCATTATAATGGAATATTGGCCTTCAGATGTGTTCAGGGCTGCACTCTTATCGAACATGTGAAGTTTGGGGAAGATCAAACATTTTATGCCTGAGTTACAACAACTTCTCTTCCTGTGGCGAGACATCAAATTTTGTCATTTTTGCCATGGACACGCTCTTTAACAAAAACTCAAGATTGCCACAATTTAACATTACACAGGCCTTTAGATTAGACTGACCACAAAAATACATTAATGTCAAAAAATCTCTAGGAGTAGTTTGTCTCAGCGTAAAATGTCACTTCCTGTTGCCAGCAGGTGGCGCTATGACTATAATTGAATATGGGCATGTAGATCTGTTAAGGGCAGAAGTCTTATCTAACATGCAAAGTTTGGGGCAGATTGGACATTGTATGTCTGAGTTACAGCAACTTCCTTTTTCATGGCGAAACATCGAAATTTGTCAGGCCGCCATGGACACTCCCTTTAACGAAATCTCAAGATCTTCCCAATTTAACTTCGCAAAGGCCTTTAGATTTAACTGACCAAGTTTGATGTTGATCTGAATAAATCTCTAGGAGGAGTTTGTTAAAGTACAACCCCTGAAAATGCCAAAAACAACACCAATTTTGCAGAGAACATTCTAAATAACTGACTTCCTGTTTGTATTCGGATTTCGTACCAAGAGACTTTTTCGTAGATATTGGAGAGTTACATGTGTGTACCGATTTTCATACATGTACGTGAAACATAGCTCGAGGCGCACACCGTTGAACATGTATAGGTGGCGCTGTCGAGCCATTTTGCCACACCCACTTCTGAAACCCATATCAGATGTACATTTTCGCCGGTTCTGAGGTGTGTGCAAAGTTTCATGACTTTTTGAGTATGTTTAGGCCCTCAAAAATGCGATTCATCCTGGAGAAGAAGAATAATAATAATAATTAAAGCTGCAAGCAGCAATGAACGGGCCCTCGCACCCGGGCTCACCGGCAGCGAGTGGCTTTAGTAAATAGGTGAACGGTGAGAAATATGCATTTAAAGTCATAAATATAAGTGGCATATATCAAAGTTTACTCCATATATGTGCCAATCTTCCTTTTGCCAGCAGGTGGCGTTATCATTATAATGGAATATTGGCCTTCAGATGTGTTCAGGCCAGGACTCTTATCACAAATGTGAAGTTTGGGGAAGATCGGACATTTTATGCCTGAGTTACAACAACTTTTCCTGTGGCGAGACATCAAATTTTGTCATGGTGCCATGGACACTCCCTTTAACGAAATCTCAAGATCTTCCCAATTTAACTTCGCAAAGGCCTTTAGATTTAACTGACCAAGTTTGATGTTGATCTGAATAAATCTCTAGGAGGAGTTCGTTAAAGTACAACCCCTGAAAATGCCAACAAACAACACAAATTTTGCAGAGAACATTCTAAATAACTGACTTCCTGTTTGTATTCGGATTTCGTACCAAGAGACTTTTTCGTAGATATTGGTGTGTTACATGTGTGTACCGATTTTAGTACATGTACGTGAAACATAGCTTGAGGCGCACTCCATTGAAAGTTTATATGCAATCAGTTGAAAGTGTATAGGTGGCGCTATAGAGCCATTTTGCCACACCCAATGGAATTTTGGCCTTTAGATCTGTTCAGGCCAGGACCCTTATCACACATGTGAAGTTTGGGCGAGATCGGACATTTTATGCCTGAGTTATAACATCTTTTATTCCCATGGCGACACATCGAACTTCGTCACGGCGCCATGGACACGTCTTTTAACGAAAACTCATGATCTTCACAACTAAACATCACACAGGTCTTTAGATTAGACTGACCTAAAAAATAACATTGATGTCATAAAATTTCTAGGAGTAGTTTGTCGCAGTGTAAAATATTTCACTTCCTGTTGCCAATAGGTGGCGCTATGACTATAACTGAATATTGGCATGTAGATCTGTTCAGGTCAAGAGTCTTATCCAACATGTGAAATTTGGGGCAGATTGGACATTGTATGTCTGAGTTACAGCAACTTCCTTTTTCATGGCGAAACATCGAAATTTGTCAGGCCGCCATGGACACGCCCTTTAACGAAACCTCAAGTCCTTCGCAATTTGACATCGCAAATGGCTTTAGATTACACTGACCAAGTTTGGTGTTCATCTGAATAAATCTCTAGGAGGAGTTCGTTAAAGTACAACCCCTGAAAATGGCAAAAACAACACCAATTTTGCAGGGAAAATTCAAAATAATCGACTTCCTGTTGGGATTAGGATTTCATACCAAGATACTTTTTTGTAGGTATTGATGTGTTACATGTGTGTACCAATTTTTGTACATGTACGTGAAACATAGATCGAGGCGCACTCCGTTGAAAGTGTATAGGTGGCGCTATCGAGCCATTTTGCCACACCCGATGGAATATTGGCCTTCAGATCTGTTCAGGCCAGGACTTTTATCAAACATGTGAAGTTTGGGGAAGATCGGACATTTTATGCCTGAGTTATAACATCTTTTATTCCCATGGCGAGACTTTGAATTTTGTCACGGCGCCATGGACACGCCCCTTAACGAAAACTCAAGATCTTCACAACTTAACATCGCACAGGCCTTTAGATTAGACTGACCACAAAAAAGACATTGATGTCATAAAATTTCTAGGAGTAGTTAGTCGCAGTGTAAAATATGTCACTTCCTGTTGCCAATAGGTGGCGCTATGACTATAACTGAATATGGGCATGTCAATCTGTTCAGGTTCGGAGTCTCATCAAACATGTGAAGTTTGGGGCAGATTGGACATTGTATGTCTGAGTTATGGCAACTTCATTTTTCATGGCGAATCATCGAAATTCGCCAAGCCGCCACGGACACGCCCTTTAACGAAAACTCAAAATCTTCGCAATTTAACATCGCAAAGGCCTTTAGATTAGGCATACCAACTTTGGTGTTGATCTGAATTAATCTCTAGGAGGAGTTCATTAAAATACAACGCATGGAAATGACAAAAATGACACAAAATTTGCTCATAAAATTAAAAATAACCGACTTCTTGTTGGGTTTCGGATTTTGCTCCAAGAGACTTTTTTGTAGGTATTGGAGAGATACATGTGTATACCAATTTTCATACATGTACGTGAAACGTAGCTCGAGGCGCACACCGTTGAACGTGTATAGGTGGCGCTGTCGAGCCATTTTGCCACACCCACTTCTGAAACCCATATCAGACGTAAATTTTCGCCAGTTCTGAGGTGTGTGCAAAGTTTCATGACTTTTCGAGCATGTTTAGGCTCTCAAAAATGCGATTCATCTTAGAGAATAATAATAATAATAATAATAATAATAAACGGAGCAATTCCAAGAGGGTCCTCACACCATCGGTGCTCGGGCCCTAATAATAATAATAATAATAATAATAATTAAAGCTGCAAGCAGCGATGAACGGGCCCTCGCACCCGGGCTCACCGGCAGCGAGTGGCTTTAGTAAATAGGTGAACGGTGAGAAATATGCATTTAAACTCATAAATATAAGTGGAATATATCAATGTTTATTCCATATATGTGCCAATCTTTCTGTTGCCAGCAGGTGGCGCTATAATTATAGTGGAAAATTGGCCTTCAGATGTGTTCAGGCCAGGACTCTTATCGAACATGCGAAGTCTGGGGAAGATCGAACATTTTATGCCTGAGTTACAACAACTTCTCTTGCTGTGGCGAGACATCAAATTTTGTCATGGCGCCATGGACACGCCCTTTAACAAAAACTGAAGATCTCCGCAATTTAACATTGCATAGGCCTTTAGATTAGACTGACCACAAAAAATACATTAATGTCAAAAGATTTCTAGGAGTAGTTTGTCGCAGCTTAAAACATGTCACTTCCTGTTGCCATTAGGTGGCGCTATGACTATAACTGAATATGGGCATGTGGATCTGTTAAGGGCAGAAGTCTTATCTAACATGTGAAGTTTGGGGCAGATTGGACATTGTATGTCTGAGTTACAGCAACTTCCTTTTTCATGGCGAAACATCGAAATTTGTCAGGCCGCCATGGACACGCCCTTTAACGAAACCTCTAGAACTTCGCAATTTAACATCGCAAAGGCCTTTAGATTTAACTGACCAAGTTTGGTGTTGATCTGAATAAATCTCTAGGAGGAGTTTGTTAAAGTACAACCCCTGAAAATGGCAAAAACAACGCCAATTTTGCAGAGAAAATTCTAAATAACCGACTTCCTGTTGGGATTCGGATTTCGTACCCAGAGACTTTTTTGTAGGTATTGGTGTGTTACATGTGTGTACCGATTTTTCTACATGTACGTGAAACATAGCTTGAGGCGCACTCCGTTGAAAGTGTATATGCACTCAGTTGAAAGTGTATAGGTGGCGCTATCGAGCCATTTTGCCACACCCAATGGAATATTGGCTTTCAGATCTGTTCAGGCCAGGACCCTTATCACACATGTGAAGTTTGGGCAAGATCGGACATTTTATGCCTGAGTTATAACATCTTTTATTCCCATGGCGACACATCGAACTTCGTCACGGCGCCATGGACACGCCTTTTAACGAAAACTCAAGATCTTCACAACTAAACATCACACAGGTCTTTAGATTAGACTGGCCACAAAAATAACATTGATGTCATAAAATTTCAAGGAGTAGTTTGTCGCAGCGTAAAACATGTCACTTCCTGTTGGCAGCAGGTGGCGCTATGACTATAACTGAATATGGGCATGTAGTTCTGTTAAGGGCAGAAGTCTTATCTAACATGTGAAGTTTGGGGCAGATTGGGCATTGTATGTCTGAGTTATAGCAACTTCATTTTTCATGGCGAATCATCGAAATTCACCAGGCCGCCACGGACACGCCCTTTAACGAAAACTCAATCTTCGCAATTTAACATTGCAAAGGCCTTTAGATTAGGCATACCAACTTTGGTGTTGATCTGAATTAATCTCTAGGAGGAGTTCGTTAAAATACAACGCATGGAAATGACAAAAATGACACAAAATTTGCTCATAACATTAAAAATAACTGACTTCCTGTTGGGTTTCGGATTTTGCTCCAAGAGACTTTTTTGTAGGTATTGGAGAGATAAATGTGTGTACCGATTTTCATACATGTACGTGAAACATAGCTCGAGGCGCACACCGTTGAACATGTATAGGTGGCGCTGTCGAGCCATTTTGCCACACCCACTTCTGAAACCCATATCAGATGTACATTTTCGCCGGTTCTGAGGTGTGTGCAAAGTTTCATGACTTTTTGAGTATGTTTAGGCCCTCAAAAATGCGATTCATCCTGGAGAATAATAATAATAATAATAATAATAATAAACGGAGCAATTCCAAGAGGGTCCTCACACCATCGGTGCTCGGGCCCTAATTAAAGCTGCAAGCAGCGATGAACGGGCCCTCGCACCCGGGCTCACCGGCAGCGAGTGGCTTTAGTAAAGAGGTGAACGGTGAGAAATATGCGTTTAAACTCATAAATATAAGTAGAATATATCAACGTTTATTCCATATATGTGCCAATCTTCCTGTTGCCAGCAGGTGGCACTATCATTACAATGTAATATTGGCCTTAAGATGTGTTCAGGGCTGCACTCTTATCGAACATGTGAAGTTTGGGGAAGATCAAACATTTTATGCCTGAGTTACAACAACTTCTCTTGCTGTGGCGAGACATCAAATTTTTTCATTTTTGCCATGGACACGCTCTTTAACAAAAACTCAAGATTGCCACAATTTAACATTACACAGGCCTTTAGATTAGACTGACCACAAAAATACATTAATGTCAAAAAATCTCTAGGAGTAGTTTGTCTCAGCGTAAAATATGTCACTTCCTGTTGCCAGCAGGTGGCGCTATGACTATAATTGAATATGGGCATGTAGATCTGTTAAGGGCAGAAGTCTTATCTAACATGTGAAGTTTGGGGCAGATTGGACATTGTATGTCTGAGTTACTGCAACTTCCTTTTTAATGGCGAAACATCGAAATTTGTCAGGCCGCCATGGACACTCCCTTTAACGAAATCTCAAGATCTTCCCAATTTAACTTCGCAAAGGCCTTTAGATTTAACTGACCAAGTTTGGTGTTGATTTGAATAAATCTCTAGGAGGAGTTCGTTAAAGTACAACCTCTGAAAATGCCAAAAACAACACCAATTTTGCAGAGAAAATTCTAAATAACTGACTTCCTGTTTGGATTCGGATTTCGTACCAAGAGACTTTTTCGTAGATATTGGTGTGTTATATGTGTGTACCGATTTTTGTACATGTACGTGAAACATAGCTTGAGGCGCACTCCGTTGAAAGTGTATATGCACTCAGTTGAAAGTGTATAGGTGGCGCTATCGAGCCATTTTGCCACACCCAATGGAATTTTGGCCTTCAGATCTGTTCAGGCCAGGACTCTTATCCCACATGTGAAGTTTGGGCAAGATCGGACATCTAATGCCTGAGTTATAACATCTTTTATTCCCATGGCGACACATCGAACTTCGTCACGGCGCCATGGACACGCCTTTTAACGAAAACTCAAGATCTTCACAACTTAACATCGCACAGGTCTTTAGATTAGACTGACCACAAAAATAACATTGATGTCATAAAATTTCTAAGAGTAGTTTGTCGCAGTGTAAAATATTTCACTTCCTGTTGCCAATAGGTGGCGCTATGACTATAACTGAATATTGGCATGTAGATCTGTTCAGGTCAAGAGTCTTATCCAACATGTGAAGTTTGGGGCAGATCAGACAAGTCATGTTTAGTCACACTAGATCTATTTTGTCTCGAGCATCAGGTTGCGCAATCATTTTGCTCGCAACATAAGTGATGGATTATAATAGCGCCACCGCAGAAATAGGTTAAATTAAATGGTTAAAGGCAAATTAAATATAAAGGCAGTTAATAACAGCAGTAGTAAAAGATTGTTTTTTTTTTTAGTCACTGTAGTCAGTGGTTTTTAACGAATGCATAATTTTTCCTGTCCTGAGTTTGATTTAAAAACGATTGTATTGCTTTCACTTTCACTTTTTCACAGAAAATAGTCCGTTCCGTCTCTACGGTTAGAATCCTGCGTCCATAGCAACGCTCTGTTTTTCATGGCAACGATGTGAAATAACAGACCGCATTCTACATTGGAATTCAACCAAGCCATGTAATAAAAAGTTTTAAAAAAATATCTATCTACTGCGGCTCTACTACGTTCACACGCTTGTTTTCAGTCTTTCTATATTTAATTGATCAATATATCCTTATAATTCATTTAATTTTAAATAAAAATCTGAACATCATGTCTGTGTAAATTTGTTTTACCCAAAATTGTTAAAACAAATTTACACAGACATGATGTTCAGATGTAAATGTATAAACCAAAACATCTAAAATATATAATAAATTCAATTTTTATTTAAAATTAAATGAGTATGCAAGGAGAGACAATTTATGTGTAAATCAATATTTGCATAACTGCAACTCTATCTGACCCATCCCTCACTCACAGAGACAAACGCTATCTTGACTTGAAACCAGACCAGTGGAGTCTGCTTGAAGAGCTTTGCACTGCTCTTAAGCCATTTGAATGTGCCACCGTTTTTATGAGTGGGCAGGAATATATAACAGTCTCTTCATTGCCTCCACTTGTGAAAGGGCTCTTGAAGTCCACTGAAGGTGCTGCCTACGATTCAGCTTCAGTGAAGTCCTTCCAAGTCACAGCAGTTGAGCAGCTTCAAAACAGATGGAAGGAAACACTCTTTGATCAGGTAGATAATCATGTGGTTCTCTCCTCTGCTCTGGACCCAAGGTTCAGAAGACTGAAATTTCTGTCACCTGAGCAAATTATAACTGTTCAAGCTAAAGTGCAAGCTAAAGCACTTGCAGCAAGAAGGGAGATGGTGCAACAGCAAATTACCACCTCAACCATAAGAACTGCAGCTGAACCTTCAACATCTTTACTTGACTCACTCCTTGAGTCTGGAAGCAGCAGTGATGAAGAGAGTAGAGAGGAGAAAGCTGAGGAGGACCTCAACACTCAAATAAGAAATGAAGTCCTGGCTTACTTTGGTGAGAGGCCCCTAGCCAAGGAAGAAAATCCTTTGGATTGGTAGAGAGATAATAAAGATAAATATCTCACCTTGGCAAAATTAGCTAAATCCTACTTGTGTATCCCAAGCTCCTCAACACCATCTGAGCGTCTGTTTTCCGCTGCAGGTAACATAGCTTCCAAAAAGAGAGCCAGCCTCAGCCCGGTGCATGTGGACATGCTGACATTTTTGCATTCCAATTCAAAGTTTTGGAAGAGTGAATAAGAAACATGTTCTTATGAACAACACTAAACAGTGACAGTTTTCCTCTTCTTCTGCATTCTACCTCTGTATCAAAACAGTATCAAACAGTAACGTTTGTTTGTTTATTATTTATAATTTTGATATTTCAACAAAATACGCTGCTTAATATATTATTACAAACATCTTTGTGTCCTAATTTCATAATGTGAAGTTTATATGAGCAGCACAACTCAATATTTTGTTTTGTTTATTTATATTTTGGATATTTAAAGAAGTTTTATTGTTTAAAAACTGGACAAACTTTTGTGTTTTAAGGTTTAAAATGTAAAAATTAAAGATTATATTAGTAAAACTCAATGTGTGGCTTTTGCACTTTTTAAAGTACACTTTTAAACATAAATACCCTGATTTAGGGTTTTATTTAGTTATAATAAACAAAAAAATCAAACTGAATAAAAAAAAAACTGTATCCGATTAATCGGAAAAATAATCGTCCGATTAATCGATTATGAAAATAATCGTTAGTTGCAGCCCTACACTGAAGTGACGTCTCTGTTCCCTCCGTCAGGGAACGAGGGTTACCATACATAATCGAGACGTTTTTTCGAACATACGTTACAAAACGGATATTTTGACATATGTTGTATGTATTTGTTTATACAAAAGCAAAAAGAGTCAAATTCGGTGTTCAAGCGTTTTGAGACGCCTCTCTCTGTGTGAGCCCTGAACACCAGAACCCTGGAGGTGATGAATTAGGCTCTTTCACATCCTTTTCTGTTTGTTTAAACTGCGATTTGTATTTGTTCATTCAGGTGCAGGATGAACTTCGCAAAGGAGAGCTCGGTTTAGTTTTGCTGTCTGTGAGATGCAGCTCTCTGCGTGCGCACTGAACACAAGCGCACGAGTAACCAACTACTCAATTGAGCTTTTCCACGTCTTGTGTTTGGATGCCTAAAACTCATTTGAATGTTTAAATTGGCATGGTTTAAAAACGTGAAAATGGTTAGCTTTTGTGATGACGCATAGCCCGTCAACTGTCCTGAGCGTCTTTTTTGGCTGGCCTTGAGATCGCCGGGGGCTCCCCCCTCAGCTGTGGGCTCCTATAATTATCACCACTTTTCACCCCACTAGCGACAGCCCTGGCAATGTTATGAACACATTAAGTCTGAAAAAGATTGAACAGTCATGCATGCATTCATTTGTCCATTAAGAGTTGAGTTTGTGTAAGATGTTGCACTACACATCGCTGTCACTCAGAATACTTATTTCTCTGAATAAATATCAGATGTGTTGTAGTTTGTATCAGTTTTAAGGTTTCAAAATATGAATTTGAATGAATCTCTGTGATCTCTCTTTGCTTCACCCACTGCTGCTGCATCCAAATGTCCTAAGGAATTTTTATGAAAGTCACAGGCCAAACCTTACTCTTGAGGTTTGTTAATCCATGCATTATTGAACTCAAGGTTAGATTATTGTAATGCTTTATTGGGTGTTTGTTCTGCATGCTTAGTAACCAAACTACAGCTATTCCAAAATGCAGCAGCAAGAGTTCGTACTAGAACCAGGAAGTATGACCATATTAGCCCGGTCCTGTCAACACTGCACTGGCTCCCTATCAAACATCGTATAGATTTTAAAATATTGCTTATTACTTATAAAGCCCTGAATGGTTTAGCACCTCAGTATTTGAATGAGCTCCTTTTACATTATAATCTTCTACGTCCGCTACGTTCTCAAAACTCAGGCAATTTGATAATACCTAGAATATCAAAATCAACTGCGGGCATCACATCCTTTTCCTATTTGGCTCCTAAACTCTGGAATACCCTACCTAACATTGTTCGGGAGGCAGACACACTCTTACAGTTTAAATGTAGATTAAAGACCCATCTCTTTAACCTGGCTTACACATAACATACTAATATGCTTTTAATATCCAAATCCGTTAAAGGATTTTTTTAGGCTGCATTAAGTAGGTAAACCGGAACCGGGAACACTTCCCATACCACCTGATGTACTTGATACATCATTAGAAGAATGGCATCTACGCTTATATTAGTCTGTTTCTCTCTTATTCCGAAGTCACCATAGCCACCAGATCCAGTCTTTATCCAGATCAGAGGGTCACTGCAGTCACCCGGATCCAGTATGTATCCAGACCAGATGGTGGATCAGCATCTAGAAAGGACCTCTACATCCCAGAAAGACAGCGGAGACCAGGACAACTAGAGCCCCAGATACAGATCCCCTGTCTCAGATGACCACCAGGACAAGACCACAGGAAACAGATGATTCTTCTGCACAATCTGACTTTGTTGCAGCCTGGAATTGAACTACTGGTTTCGTCTGGTCAGAGAAGAACTGGCCCCCCAACTGAGCCTGATTTCTCCCAAGGTTTTTTTCTTCATTCTGTCACCGATGGAGTTTTGGTTCCTTTCCGCTGTCACCTCTGGCTTGCTTAGTTGAGGACACTTCATCTACAGCGATATCGTTGACTTGATTGCAAATAAATTCACAGACACTATTTAAACTGAACAGAGATGACATCACTGAATACGATGATGAACTGCCTTTAACTGTCAATTTTGCATTATTGACACAGTTTTCCTAATGAATGTTGTTGTTGTTCAGTTGCTTTGACGCAATGTATTTTGTTTAAAGCGCTATATAAATAAAGGTGACTTGAATTGAGGTTGGTGAAGGGCAGAAACTGCATTTTGACCAATGATAGGTCATGTCCTTCCCGGGCTTGGTGCCAAAAGTCTTCTTCTTGCCCTCGTAAGACGTGTACGGCTGTTGTCCTAGTGTCTTTATCAGATAGTGTTGGACAGTTTGCTTATGTTAGTCCTACAAGATCCAATCAAAATGTAGCAAACCTTAGTACTAGTGTTGTCAAAAGACCCGGTACTTCGGTACCAAGTCGGTACTAAAAAAATGAAAATGTGACTGTACCAGGTTTCTTTAAGTACCGGTGGTACCGAGGTCCTGTTCAAACCCGGTTCTTGACGCATACAGTGATATGATTACCGCGAAGCAGAAGACGCGGACGGAATCTCAAAATCCAGTCATGAAAATGAAACTTACATTTTAATATGGACAGTCAAAGAATTTGTCAAAGTTAGCATAAATTAATCAAATCAAATCTCCATATGGACCAGTATTTTTAAATGTTAAGCCGCAAAAGTTGGTTGAAATCTGAATCCTGCATGTTCTGCGTGTCTCTTTGTGAATGAATGAAAGCGACCCTCTAAATTGCGAGTACACCACTCGCATACGCTACTAAATCTTCCTTCTGGCGACTAAATGATTTCTAATATTAGCCAATGGCTAATAAATTCTCAGATTTTACACGCCATTGTGTGAGTTGGAGGCTACGTATAAGTTTAGCTCAGATATATGTTCACTCGCCGAACACTCTGACTGAGCGCTTTAAAGTTTCACTCTCAGTCAGGTGATCTGTATGATTCAGTTCATCTCAATGGATGCACAGCGAACCTGTGTTTAATGTACCTCTAGTGTGAAGGCGCACAGATCGCTGTCGCTTTCTCTCACACACACACGCAGACACCGAGAGAGAATTGACGTACTACATTTAAACTATTCTTGGTTGTATTTTCCTGTCAAAATAGTGGCATATCTATGGAAATCTTCAGCTTTTAAGAATAGCTGGGTTTTCCGATAACGTTAGTGTGTGGAGTTAATGCGCAAATGGCAATCTCATTGGCTGGCGCTCACCTATTATCGTTCGTTTTGATTTCAGGAAATCAGTTCGAGCGAATGCACAAAACCTGATTAATATTCATGAGTCCAGCAGCTAATTAATCCTTAGTAATCTTTAGTGTGTTTTTATAGTTCTTCTTATTAGAATTCATATGAATATTATCTTATCAGTATTCTTGTTAGTTTTTCTCACCTCCTTTTTTTTTTACAGAATCACTGAATGACAAAAAAAGCACCACCACCATTCCAGTTAAAATGTTCAGTTAAATTGACTAATATGCATTTAAACATGGTTATCAAGTTTACTTCTAATTACTAAAGTCCTAATTATATATCAGTCTGGCGAGTAAACTAAAATATTTAATGGCCAATGGCGATTCAATTGCAGAGGTGTCCGTAGAGGGTTGCATAGACTGAAGCGCGTGACATTTGCAGTAATTTCAGCATCTGCCATCTCAATGAGGACATAAATACATAAACAACATCACCAGAACTGTTCTGAGTCACTTCACAAGCATTTTACCGTTTCATTTGAGTAAAACCAGTGTCAGTTTAAAGGTATTCACGGCAAACCGTCAAAATAAGTTCATTTTTACAAGAAGGCATTGTGTTAGAAATATTACTATTATTTAGTAGAATGTATGTTATACTGCTACTATTGTTGAAAAAATTAATAAAACTTTTTAAAGAAATAAATCACACAATATTTCTTCCATGTTTTAATTTTAATAGCAAATCCTTTATTTACCAAAAAATAGAATGTGTTCAAATTTCATTAATTAAAAGACAAAAAAAAATTTGGGTGAAACTTGTTTACTGTTTATTTGTAGCTATAATTGTATTACTTGTAAAAAAAAAAAAAAAAAAAACTTTAATCACAATTTTAAATAAGTATAAAGAATGGCATTGGTTTTATTTTTAGTGATAAAAAGTGCTAATTAAATATAATTTTATTAGCATATTGTGTTTTGCTTTGGTACCGAAATTGGTACAGAGAACCGTGGATTTTCACTGGTATCGGTACCGAATACTGAAATTTTGGTACCGTGACAACGCTACTTAGTACACTATTTTGGTCAGAGAGGGATGTGGAATGTGCTGTCCACTACACTAGCATTTTATAAAAGTCACAAGAACTGTGACACTATATTACAGTGCTTTTAAAGGGATAGTTCACCCAAAAATGAAAATTATGTCATTAATGACTCACCCTCATGTCGTTCCAAACCTGTAAGACCTCCGTTCATCTTCGAAACACAGTTTAAGATATTTTAGATTTAGCTTCCTGTCCCTCCATTGAAAGTGTGTGTACGGTATACTGTCCATGTCCAGAAAGGTAATAAAAACAGCTCTCGGACTAAATTTAAAATATCTTAAACTGTGTTCCGAAGATGAACGGAGGTCTTTCGGGTTTGGAACGACATGAGGGTGAGTCATTAAGGACATAATTTTCATTTATGAGTGAACTATCCCATTAAGGTTAAAGAGATTTCAGGCATTCACATTTTGATAATTTGCTTTATTAAATTATTGGCTACATATTGGTGTTACATATCCTATTGGATCTTGACCTTTTTGTCTCTGTTTTACAGTTGCTCTGGGGCGAAACCAGCCCCTGAAGAGAGAGAAGCCCAAATGGAAGAGCGACTACCCAATGACCGATGGGCAGCTGCGCAGCAAGCGTGATGAATTCTGGGATACAGCACCAGCTTTTGAAGGCCGCAAGGAAATTTGGGATGCACTTAAGGCGGCTGCCCAGGCCTTTGAAAGCAATGACCATGAGCTTGCTCAAGCCATAATTGATGGTGCCAGCATAACATTACCACATGGTAAGAGGCGTGTGCTTTTTTTACCGCCGTGAGGGCCGCCGCTTCTGCGTCTGCAAAGTGCATTTGCAGCTTTTGACCACTGAGTGGTGCTTTAACCACAAGTTATCAAACAAACGCATCAAAGCACATTTTCGCAAATACACTAAGTAGACAGCCTAAAGGCCCTTTTTACCGCTGCGGGTACCGCCACCGCGGCGTCTGTAAAGTGCATTTCCAGCTTTTGACCGCTGAGTGGCGCTTTAACAACAAGTTATCAAACAAGCGCATCACAGCACATTTTCGCAAATAGACATCAGTTTTGCCTCGCTGATGTGTTACATTTGACGGCTTCAGTCACGGAAAATGAAAGAAAAAGACTATAGTTAAAATATTTAATATATTTAAAATGTAATATTCACAGATGAAAGTTTGGTACTTATGAAGTTATGTGCATTTACATTTACATTTATTCATTTAGCAGACGCTTTTATCCAAAGCGACTTGCAGATGAGGACAGTGGAAGCAATCAAAAACAACAAAAAGAGCAATGATATATAAGTGCTATAACAAGTCTCAGTTAGGTTAACACAGTACACGTAGCATGGGATTTTAAATAATATAATAAAAAAAAAAAAAAAAAAAAGAAAACGAAAAAAAGAAAACCGATAGAATAAAAAAAGATTAGAGCAAGCTAGTGTTAGAGATCTTTTCACATACACACACACACACACACACACACACATACAATTGCATAATAAATGAAAAGAAAATAGAATACAAAAAGATTAGAAAGGTAGTTAGATTTTTTTTAAAGAATAGAATTAGAATAGTGAGTGTTAAAGTTAGAGGGTCAAATAAAGATGGAAGAGATGTGTTTTAAGCCGATTCTTGAAGATGGCTAAGGACTCAGCTGCTTGGATTGAGTTGGGGAGGTCATTCCACCAGGAGGGAACATTTAATTTAAAAGTCCGTAAAAGTGACTTTGTGCTTTTTTGGGATGGCACAATCAAGCGACGTTCACTTGCAGAACGCAAGCTTCTAGAGGACACATAAGTCTGAAGTAACAAATTTAGGTAAATGGGTGCAGAGCCAGTGGTAGTTTTGTAGGCAAACATTAATGCCTTGAATTTTATGCGAGCAGCTATTGGAAGCCAGTGCAAATTGATAAACAGAGGTGTGATGTGTATTCTTTTTGGCTCATTAAAAATTAATCTTGCTGCCGCGTTCTGAATTAATTGTAAAGGTTTGATAGAATTGGCTGGGAGTTGTGCAGCATGTTTCGAAAGAAAGGTTGATGGTTGATGTGCCTAACTTGATGGTGAAATTGTGATGAAATGATGGATTTGCTGGAATCACAAGCAGTTCTGTCTTGGCAAGGTTGAGTTGAAGGTGATGGTCCATCATTCAGGAAGAAATTTCTGTTAGACAAGCTGAGATGCGAATAGCAACCGTCGGATCATCAGGATGGAATGAGAGGTAGAGTTGTGTCATCAGCATAGCAGTGGTATGAAAAGCCATGTTTCTGAATGACAGAACCTAATGATGCCATGTAGACAGAGAAGAGAAGTGGTCCAAGAACTGAGCCCTGAGGCACCCCAGTAGTTAGATGTTGTGACTTGGACACCTCACCTCTCCAAGATACTTTGAAGGTCCTATCTGATAGGTAAGACTCAAACCATTGAAGTGTGGTTCCTGAGATGCCTTTTGCCAGTAGGGTTGATAGGAGGATCTGGTGGTTAACCGTGTCAACGGCAGCGGACAGATCAAAGCAGGATAAGTACTGAAGATTTGGATTCTGCTCTTGCCAGTCTTAGAGCTTCAACAACTGAGAGCAAGGCCGTCTCAGTTGAATGTCCACTTCTGAAGCCAGATTTGTTGCTGTCAAGGAGGTTGTTGTTTGTGAGAAATGTAGAGACTTGGTTGAACACAGCTCGTTCAAGTGTTTTTGCAATGAAAGGAAGAAGGGAAACTGGTATGTAGTTCTCTAAAAGAGATGGGTTGAGGTTGGGTTTCTTAAGTAGTGGAGTTATACGTGCCTGTCTAAATGATGAGGGAAAAACACCAGTGTGGAGGGATGTGTTGATGATGTGAGTGAGTGCAGGTACAACTGCAGGAGAAATGGCTTGAAGGAGATGAGATGGAATAGGATCAAGCGGGCAAGTAGTAGGGTTTTTAGAAAGGATGAGTTTTGAGACTTCTGCCTCAGAGAGTGAAGAGAAGGATGTAAATGAGTGTATGTTTGCTGGTGATATGACCTTGACTGATTGTGGTGTGGAAAATTGTGCACTAATGTGTTTAATTTTATTAATGAAAAACGTTGCAAAGTCATCAGCTATTAGAGATGAAGCAGGAGGTGGAGGAGGAGGACAAAGAAGTGAGGAAAATGTTTTAAAAAGCATGCGAGAGTTAGACGAATTGTTAATTTTGTTATGGTAGTATGTCATTTTAGCAGTGGAGACATTAGCAAAGAAGGAAGATATTAGTGACTGATACACATTAAGGTCAGTAGTATTTTTGGATTTGCGCCACACCCTTTCAGCAGCTCTAAGCTTAGAACGGTGTTCGCGTAGAACATCAGATAACCAAGGGGCAGAAGGGGTGTTACGGGCTGGCCTGGAAGATAAGGGACAAACAGTGTCTAAACAAGATGTAAGAGTGGAGCAGAAGATCCAAAGATGCAAACAGTTTAGGGGAAGGAAGTGAAGATGAAACCATTGCAGATAGCCGGGAGGGTGAAAGTGTGCGTATGTTACGTCGAAAGATGACATGTGGAGGGGTAAGTGATGTGGCAGGGACCATGTTGAGGTTAAGAATGAGGAGGAAGTGATCCGACGTGTGCAGTGGAGTAACCAGAACATGATCAGTAGAGCAGTGTCGTGTATAAATAAGGTCCAGTTGGTTGCCTGATTTGTGAGTAGCAATAGTTGACACTCGGTTGAAATCAAAAGAGGCAAGCAGAGTGTGGAAATCAGCAAACAGAGGTTTATCTAGATGGATGTTGAAATCTCCAAGCATAACTAGGGGAGTACCATCATCAGAAAAGGTTGAGAGCAACACATCTAATTCATCCAAAAAGTTACCCAGTGGTCCTGGGGGTCGATAGACAACTACAAAATGTATTTTAAAAGGGTAGGTAACAGTAACTGAATGAGATTCAAAGGAACTGTTGATACCCAAAGATGGTAAAAAATTTAATTTCCAATCATTAGAGATGAGCAGACCAGTACCTCCACCTCTTCCAGTCAAACGGGGGGAGTGGGAAAATGAGAAATTATTGGAGAGTGCTGCAGGTGTAGCAGTGTCCTCTGGTTTGATCCAGGTCTCTGTTAGGGCCATGAGATTAAGCTTTGAATGACTAATAATAGAAGTAATGAAATCGGCTTTGTTTGCAGCAGACTGGCAATTCCAGAGACCAATAGAAAAAGAAAGTAGTGTATTAGCAGATATAGGCAAAGTGTGCAGGTTGTTAAGATTGCGCTGTCTACATTGTGTGATGTGTGGTTTGTGAGTGGTAGTGATAGTAGGGATCTGGAAACACATAGTAAGATTTGGTTATAAACAATAAACAACTGAAATAGAAATGAAACAAAGAGAAGGAAAAAGAGATTAATCAAAAGGGTTTAACTGGAGGGTTGCCGCGGTATACTAATCTTTTTTAAACCCGACAAAACGGAAATTGAATTCAGCTGAACGCACTTTACTGTTTATCACAACAAAGGTCTAAGCAAGCGCACAACACTGACAACGTATGCGATAGAGTACGAGACCAAACGCAACACGTCTCAACACTGTAAACAAACAAGTGTTTCCTAGCAACGACAACTGCGCTAAATATTAATGAGACAAGAAATAAATACACTTACGATCTGCTTTTAACTCCCGCTGATTTAACTGCTTCTCACAAAGGGTATTTCTTTACACTCTCTTGGCTGGCGCTTGAACGCACTTTACTGTTTATCACAACAAAGGTCTAAGCAAGCGCACAACACTGACAACGTATGCGATAGAATTTTTTAATCATATATTAGAACGAATTCAAGCAGGATAAATGTCAAGCCTGTGCCTGAACCTGTGATTATATTTTCTCTAAGCTACATGGTATTAAACCATATTTTAGATTTTATACATTTAAAAGGTGTGCAGTATTATTTATATTATATGGAATATGTTTTATTTTATTCAAAAGAAATTGTGGTTTACTTTGCATCCGAGCATTAAAAGTGGTAGCCTATTTTAGGGGGGTAGGCTACATGGATTAATATGCAATGTCAATATTTTCATATATTATGCCTATATTTTAATTTATATTTTAAAATTCCTTTAATAAAACAACATGCACTTTTGTTATTCGTTACCTGTCCTTTATTTTGACAGATAACTTCTTGGAAAAAAGACATTTGTCTGTAAACTGATTAAGAAATTGTTGCATGTTTAAACGTGAAGGGCTGTATAATTTCGTTCACATTAATTATGCCTAATTAGCCTAAAACAAGAAACAAATAAATTAAACCTGCACGATTTAGCTAAACCTTTGAAACTCCTAATGGACGGATTAATAAACCGTCCTCATGATTTAAACTCAAGTTCTCTCATTATAATCAACAAATTGCACACAATGTAAAAAAGAGCATCATTAACTGACAACATAAGTGATTTTAAAGGGAGCCTTCTTTACTTGCTTTTAGTGCTGGGCGATAGCATATGACCTAAAAAAAAAAAAAATGATTTACATCGATTTTAAAATCAATATTCAAATGACAAAGAAATTTTTCAAAACAAGTTTTAATATAGTTATAAACTTATAACTGAGACAAGATGATAAAAAACTGTAATGTTATTACCTTAATGCTGGAAAGAACTTTATTTTATAATTTTATTATATATTATTTTTGTTATTTATTTTTTGTTAATACTAGCCCATCAGCTGTGCAAATATTGTTTGTGAGGAAAATAACAGTACATTTTTGTCAGTTATTTTATCTAAACAGATCGATTAATTTCTTCAAGATTTCAAAATCAAATAGCCTACTGATAATGTAGTAGCACTGTAAGATCACATTTGTTTGAATGCATTATTGCTAAAGCGATTGCGTGTGAATTTGCTTTATCTGTTTAAATCATGCTTTAACCCGAAAATAATCAGCAAAAGAAACAGAAAAACTCATATAGCCTTTAACATCCCGCTTGACTATTGCAGTCATTATAACCTGATCAAGCCATAGCTAAAAATGTTTAACATGAATTCTTGCTGAATATGCAGTTATATTACGGGCTGTTGGCATGAATTGTACTGGTGATGGAGGCTCCAGTCAGAATCACACCGCTCCGCTCATCCTTTGCTCGGCGGCGTGTCTCTGTCAGACTCACGGGGGAGGGTTGAGCCACTCTGAACTATTTTACGAAAATCATTGTTATTTGTTATCGTGGATGTTTGAGGAAGGCTTTAAGACCAAGCGGAATCCTCTGTTCCCGCCTCACAGTTGTGCGGGACTCGCTCAGTGATGCAGCTTCACTGTCTGCAGTTTGACTTTACTGAATCAGATTGAGGCGAATACAACTTATTGATCATGAGACCAACATTTAGCAAGCAGGAAAACATTCATTCTACCTGAAGGAAGACGTATTTATTAAGCTAATGCTGTTAAATAGAGAGAGAGAGAGAGAGAGAGAGAGGGGGAGATAGAACCAGTCTAGGGCTATTCTTAAACTTGGAGCTCATTATATTGAAGTACAAATCCAAACACCAGAAATGTTATGCATTTTATGAATAATGAAATGTTATGAAAAGTATGCATTTTATTTATTCACAAGCAGTATGGTTGTTGGTATTTAGCAGTTAAAACCTCTTTTTAAACTTGACTTTAAATACTATTGAACTAACTTTTAAATATCAAGGAGTTTATAAATTAAAAAGGATAAAATGTCACAGTGCATGTTAAATAGCCTAAATGAACTTGTGTTAATAATATAATTAGAACTAACAATATAATTCGATATATTTACATGAACAACTCCTGTATAAAATGGGACAGCAAACTTTATATCAAAATTTTTAAATCGTCCACAGCTGAGCAACGTGAGAGGGGGATCTGCGCCAGAGCGCGTGAAGTGAATGTGATGAACGAAGTCATTTTCAGATGCAATGAAAAAAAATAAATGAAAAAATAGCCTAGATTAGGCCCATGCAGACTCTGCTCTGAAGTATATAATACTTATAGTGTTAACCCAGAGTAACAAATTTTAACGGATTAATCGCCTTTTTTCATTTGCTACATGTTTTCTTTATTTAATTTTAAACACGCTAAAAAATAAATTAAGTTTGTGAGAGAAAAAAATATATATATGAGTCGTGTATAGGTTTCATTTTAATGTATTAATCATCTATTTTACATTTACATTTAATCATTTAGCAGACGCTTTTATCCAAAGCGACTTACAAATGAGAACAATAGAAGAAGTCAGGTCAACAAGAGAACAACAACAGTATACAAGTGCCATGACAAGTCTCAGTTAGTCTAGTATAGAACGCATAGGTAGGTTTTTTTTTTTTTTTTTTTTTTTTTTATAAATTAAAAAGACAAGAAAAGGAAAAGTGCTAATGTTAGTTGGTTAAGTGCAGGCGAAAAAGATGGGTCTTAAGCTGTTTTTTGAAAATGAGTAAAGACTCAGCTGTACGAATTGAGATTGGGAGGTCATTCCACCAGCTGGGCATAGTCCAGGAAAAGGTCCGTGAGAGTGATTTTGAACTTCTTTGGGATAGTACCACAAGGCGTCGATCACTTGCAGAGCGCAAACTTCTGGAAGGCACATAAGATTTAACCAATGAGTTTAGGTAAGTTGGTGCCGTGCCAGTGGTTGTCTTGTAGGCTAGCATCAGTACCTTGAATTTGATGCGAGCAGCTACTGGTAGCCAGTGTAACCTGATGAGGAGAGGAGTAACGTGAGCTTTTTTGGCTCATTGAAGACAACCCTCGCTGCTGCATTCTGGATCAATTGCAGAGGCTTGACAGTACATGCAGGAAGGCCCGCCAGGAGAGCATTACAATAGTCCAGTCTGGAGAGAACAAGAGCTTGGACAAGAAGTTGGGTTGCTTGCTCTGACAGGAAGGGTCTAATCTTCCTAATGTTGTATAAGGCAAACCTGCAGGACCGGGTAGTTGTAGCAATGTGGTCTGTGAAGCTTAACTGATGATCCATCACAACTCCTAGGTTTCTAGCTGTCCTCGAAGGAGTAATGGTTGATGAGCCCAGCTGTATAGAGAAGTTGTGATAAAGCACTGGGTTAGCTGGAATCACCAGGAGTTCTGTCTTCGTAAGGTTAAGCTGAAGGTGATGGTCATTCATCCAGCTAGAGATGTCACCCAGACAGGCTGAAATGCGAGCAGCTACCGTCGGGTCATCTGGTTGGAATGAGAGGTAGAGTTGGGTGTCATCAGCGTAGCAGTGATAAGAAAAGCCATGCTTCTCCATGATCCTAATGATGTCATGTAGATTGAGAAGAGAAGTGGTCCAAGTACTGAGCCTTGAGGAACCCCAGTAGCAAGGTGGTGTGACTTTGAAACATCACCCCCCCAAGACACAATGAAGGATCTGTCAGAGAGGTAGGACTTAACCCACAGGAGTGCTGTTCCAGAGATGCCCATCTTTCTAAGGGTGGACAGGAGAATCTGGTGATTAACAGTGTCAAAAGCAGCAGAAAGGTCCAGTAAGATGAGTACCGAGGATTTTGAAGCTGCTCTTGCTAGTCGCAGGGCTTCAGTAACCGAGAGCAGAGCAGTCTCAGTTGAGTGGCCACTTTTGAAGCCAGATTGGTTGCTGTCCAGGAGGTTGTTCTGTACAAGGAACATAGAAAACTGGTTGAACACAGCTCGCTCAAGTGTCTTTGCAATGAATGGAAGAAGGGATACCGGTCTGTAGTTTTCAAGAAGCGCTGGATTTAGAGATGGTTTCTTGAGCAGTGGGCTTAGCCCAGCCTGCTTGAATGCTGAGGGAAATGTTCCAGAGTGAAGAGTGGAGTTGATAACGTGAGTAAGCGAAGGTATGACTGAAGAAGAGATCGCTTGAAGGAGGTGAGTGGGGATCGGATCAAGTGGACAAGTAGTAGGATGATTGGACAGGAGAAGTTTGGAGACGTCCATCTCTGAGAGTGGGGAGAAGGAGGAGAAAGAGTGTGCGTCGGTCATTGTGAAGTTGTCCTCAGTCTTCGGTGTGGAGAATTGGACGCTGATGGATCTTGTCTTATTTGTGAAGAAAACTGCAAAGTCGTCCGCTGTAAGAGTCGATGGAGGAGGTGGTGGCGGCGGATTAAGAAGAGAAGAGAAAGTCTTGAAGAGTGTCCGAGCGTCACAACAGCTGTTAATTTTGTTGTGGTAGTAGGATGTTTTAGCCGTGAAGACATTTGCAGAGAAGGAAGAGAGGAGAGACTGATACACACTGAGGTCTGTAGAGTTTCTTGATTTCTGCCATTTCCTCTCTGCAGCCCTGAGTTTAGAGCGATGTTCACGGAGAACCTCAGACAGCCAGGGGGCAGATGGGGTGGTGCGTGCTGGTCTAGACAACAGTGGGCAAAAGTTGTCCAAGCAAGATGTTAAAGTGGTGCAAAGAGTGTCCGTAGCGCTGTTCGTGTCCAGAGCAGAGAACTGAGAGAGTGCAGGAAGCGAGGATGAAACCACAGAAGATAGGCGAGATGGAGAGAGTGAGCGTAGGTTCCGTCGAAAGGTGACCTGCGTTGGAGTGTGAGGCACTTCAGGAGTAAGTGCTAGGTTAGCAGTAATGAGGAATTGGTCTGAGGTGTGCAGTGGAGCAACTGAAGAATTGTCCACAGAGCAACAGCGCGTGTAGATGAGGTCCAGTTGGTTGCCTGATTTGTGAGTTGCTGTAGTAGACACTAGCTTGAGATCAAATGAGGAGAGCAGAGTTTTGAAGTCAGCAGCCTGGGGTTTATCTAGGTGGATGTTGAATTCACTAAGCAGTACCAGAGGAGTACCATCTTCAGGAAAGTTTGATAGCAGCACATCCAACTCCTCCAAGAAGTTTCCCAATTGACCTGGGGGACCTAAATGACCACAAAGTGGATTTTAATAGGGTGGGTTACAGTAATGGCATGTGATTCAAATGAACCAGTACCTGTAGGTGATGGCTGAAGATCAAATTTCCATTCTTTTGATATAAGGAGACCTGTCCCTCCACCCCTGCCAGTGGTACGAGGAGTGTGGGAACAATTGAAATTAGTGGAGAGGGCTGCAGGGGTGGCAGTATCTTCAGGTTTGATCCAAGTCTCTGTCAGTGCCATGAGGTTGAGACCGGAATGAGTAGCAAGAGAAGAAATGAAGTCTTCTTTGTTAACTGCTCGAAACCAGGCAGTCCCGCGATAGGCAAACGCAAAACCAAGCGCCACTTTCAGCACGTATTAACCAAGGTAAGACACACACAATTTAAACCAAAAACTTTCCTAGCAATGACGATCACACACTAGTCTGATGAGAAAATAAGGCAAAACACTCACAAGCTGCTGTCCTTCTCTGTAGCTCGACTGTTTCTTCTGACAAGTGCTTTCTAAACAGCTAATTAAGTACTTTCACTGGCTTTGGCCACGCCTCACTATTTAGCAGATCAAAACCAGGCAGTCCAGCGATAGGCAAACGCAAAACCAAGCGCCACTTTCAGCACGTATTAACCAGGGTAAGACACACAATTTAAACCAAAAACTTTCCTAGCAATGACGATCACACACTAGTCTGATGAGAAAACAAGGCAAAACACTCACAAGCTGCTGTATGTATATATATATATATATATATATATATATATATATATATATATATATATATATATATATATATATATAATTCATGTATAAATTGCATTTTATTACATTTAGAAATAATAATGGCTGGCCTAATAATGTTATCATGTACAAACAGGATATATTTAGTTCCCTTCACTTTACAACAAATCCTTTAAATTTAACAAATATATCAGAACAAAACAAGAATTAAAAATATAGATTTCTAATGGATAAATATAATTGCAGTATATAATAATATAGGCTTAGCTATAAACAAACAAAATAATAATAATAATTTAAAGCTAAGCATAAGGTAAGGTTGGGCTTTCTCATTCTCTCACTCGGGAGAAATCCGTTTCCATATTCGTGATGTTGTCCATTTGAAGCTTAAGTATTATTCATGAGGTAAAGTAGGCTTTGTTGTTCACGCGTGTTTCAGTATCGATGGAAAAAAATCATAATTAACAATATGTGGAGTAAATGGATCGCTGCTAATGCTGAATGTCTGGTGAACGACTGCTGTTTCCAGTGAATATGTGCACGAGACACCAGCGCGATCAAACAGCAGAAACAGAAAATACTCCATTTTTGGTCACACATAAGGCATAATTCAAAAATGCAAAGTGTTAGTAGTTTGAAAAAAATCAAGAATAAAAACAATAATTAATAATAAGAGTTAATAATAATTATTGCTAAATGCTGGACCGTTCCCATTTCGCTCTGCATATGGAACCTGAGGATTTTTTTTTTAAACCAAGAATGAACCGAAATGAAAATGAAATGAAAACATTTAGCTTTTTATCCGTGTATATATATATATATATATATGTATTTATTTATTTATATACATACATACATACATGGGCCTTATATCTATTTACTGTTTAATAACAATAGCATGCATATAATCCTTTGTGTAAAGGTATTCTTTTAATTTTTGATGAGTAGACTGTAGCCTAAGACTATCTTACGTTTTAAAATTAACTCACTGTAAATGTTTGAATATTTTTTAAAGACGTTACAATGTTATATCATAATGTTATTGTTGTTTTACTTCTTCCTTTTATTTCATTTTACAATTACATTAATTTCGCAATCTGTCCCTTTGCGCCACCTGGCGGTAGTTTCGCGAATGATTTTAACAGTCGCGTGTTAAAATCATTCTGCATGTAATTGGGCATTTACACGTGGCGGTAAAGCCCAATTAGGCTGTTTACCTACTGTAGCCGTCAGCTTTGCCTCACTGATGTGTTAGATTTGACGGCTGCAGTTGGGGAAAATGAAAGAAAAACACTATATTTAATATTAACAGTTGAAATTTTATAGGCCTACTTATGAAGTTAGGTGCGTTTCTTAGAACGAATTCAAGCAGGATAAATGTCATGAACCTGTGCTTATATTTTCTCTAAGCTGCACAGTTTTACACCATATTTTAGATTTGAAAAATTTAACAGGTGTGCAGTATTATTTATAAAATATGAATTATGTGTTATATTATCCTAATAATTTTCAATGAAGCATTAAAAGTGGTAGCCTATTCTAGTGAGCAAGGCTACATACATGGATCTATATGCAAAATGTTAATAATCTCACAAATTAGGCCTATATTTGTCACAAGTACAAACAGTATGCATTTTTGACACGCATATACTTTGTTATTCGTTACCTGTCCTTTATTTTGACAGAGAACTATTGGGGAAAAGATATCTGTTTGTAAACTGATTAAGAAATTGTTGCGTGTTTTATGAATAATTTATTTATTTTAGATCATTTTAGTTTTGCCGTTAGATCATTTTAAAACGTCAAGTTATAACTGCATCTGTCTCGGTTGTAGACTTGTTACAATTTATTTTAAATGCAGATCCCATATTGTAACCTAAAAGAAATGTGCTATATTAGAATTAATATTCAAGTGTTTGCGTGGAAAATTATTAATAAGCAGGCATAACAGAGAGGCACCCTCGCGATCACTTGAATATTATGATAATGAAATAACTTAACATTGGGGTGCCTCATATAATATGAGAAATATATCTACAAAAAGCTTGAAATGTCTACTTTTAAAGCAAACCAATTCAAAACAAAAGCAATTACTCCCTGATTATGTAATCTGTGAAGGTTGCATTTCTCTCTAAAGGCACGTCCATGTGGAGAGAGTCAGCAGTGAATGTCATCTTGCAGCTGACAAGAAAACATTAGTTTATTAATAAATAATTAAAATGTCTCCTTTTTCACAATTATTTGGCTACTTCTGCCTTTGCTTTGTGGCAAACTTAATGTGTGTGCTTGAGCACAGAATATATTAAGGTTTATTATGGATTAGACTGTGTTAATTTAATATAAACTTGCGAATAGTTGAATAATTACTTAAATTAACGACTACTAGTGACTAAAAAAATCGTATGTTGGGGGCAGCCCTATTAAATTCCCTCTAGACATCTCTGTTGAAGTTTTCAATATAATGGTAATATATACATTCTGTGAGAATTTATATTTTAGGTTTTGACTGAATGTCACGTCAGTAACGCTGGAATTGCTCAATAATGAAACTAAAAATGATTAGACCTACATGATGTCTCGGGACAGTTTCTTATTACTGCAATATATGTTTACGTTTGTATTGCCAAAATGACTGTAGCATTGCCACGTATAATTAAAACCGTGCAAAACTGAAAATAGTCAATGCAGCTTACATTAAGAACAAACTTTTTTTTATATCTTTAGCAGATTCTTTAGGTCAGTTTTTTTCTTTCTCTCTCAGAGGCGTCTCATGTCTCCTGAGAAAAAACTAAGCCATATTAAATTGAATGTAATACTCTGTATGCCGTTGCAAAAATTGCAAAGGCCAAACCAAACGAGGTGTTTGTCCTAAAACAGACACGTTGCCTAAACCTGCTATGCAAGTTTGCTCATCAGACACTTTCCATATGTAAGAGCAAGAGATTAACACTTTTATTTCATCCCCCACAAGCTATACAGCACTACCCCAAACCAAACCAAAAAAAATATATATATATATATTTATTTATATATATATATATATAATAATATATATATATACAGTACAGACCAAAAGTTTGGACACACCTTCTCATTCAAAGAGTTTTCTTTATTTTTATGACTATGAAAATTGTATTATTATCAATAAGTGGTGCTGTTACCAAATTGATGTCATGGTCAGTGTGAGGTGACAATGACACATTCAAAGTTTTTGCTGCAAATATGTCAAAGCTTTTTTGAGATACAGCCTCAAATGCATTTTGGCATCCTTCCAGCAAATTCGTTGATGCGCTAAATGAGAACCATTTCGTATATTGACATGAAATCCATAACTTTTGGCCAGTGGGCTATGAAGATGATCCGCGTCAAATTTGGTGAAAATCGGACTAACGGTCTAGGAGGAGTTTGATAAAGTAGATTTTCAGCATTAATCAAAATGGCAGACAGGAAGTATGGCCAATTTTGGCATAATTGGTATCGATGTTCTCGGCATGACAAAAAGAATATAGGGAGACCTTTTTTATTTCAATAAGCTAATCTATTCAAAAGTTATTAGCATTTTTTAGATATTTCATTAAAACTCTTGACCACAAGGTGCCACTGCAACCAAACTTTTTGAGTACCTTCAGGGTATGGAGCCGAATATTTTTGTAATTATTTTCGTAACGATAAGATAATGCGTTCAAAAAATACAGCATTTTAAAACTTAACTAGGCCTAGCCTATAACATGCAACAATAAGCCACCTTTTCAATCGTTTTATTTTTTATGGCATAATGCACACATCCTTAAATGTAATCTAAACATTTCAAGTTAATATCCTATTTTTCGTAGTACCATTTCTAGTTTTTCATGTCGCAGTTTTAGTGACATGAACTTTCATTTAAAAAAAATTTCAAGTGTTTTTTTTTTTTATGGTGTGAGTCAGAGTAAATTGCGACGTGAATAAAGTCTCATGAACATGCAGCCTTCTACACATAGATATGTATGCTTGTACAGTGGACCTACGGCCAAGGTCAGGATTTTTCATTCAAAAACTTTCATTAGCCTGTAGCAGTTTCGTCGCGCAAGATTTCTGAGGTAATCTATCGGTGAAGCGGAGATGAATCATAGCTCTCGTGGGAGTTGAATGCATGCTGCGCGTTACGTCGCAGTGAGAACATGGAAAGGATCTGACGGGAAATTTCTCCCTATCAGTAATTTCCTTTAGTTTATATAGGAAATGTATAGTTTTATAGGGTTTATATCATATCCTTCTCAGATAACCACATTATGCTGCACTCCGGCTTGAAAAAATAAAATCCTTTCTCGTCCCGCATCCACAGATTCCATCATACTAGTTATGCCAACATTAAAGGGATGCGTGAGAATGGTTATGAGAAGATTCCACCTGTTGAAGAGATGCTGCCCTGCTATCTCTCCATGGGTGAAGCATCTTCTCTTAAGACTTCCTCCTTGCCATGTAAGCCTTTTAGGATAAATCTCACCTTTCAAACGTTTCCATACCTCTGTCGAGACAGTGGTTGATAAGTTCAGGGAGGCAAAGGCGTGCTCAGCAGCCTTCAAATCCTTCGTTCCACAAAGATCGAAGTCTGAGCCCGTACAAACCCAGGGGTCCTGGCCTGTCTCGATCTGAGGATCAGAAACAGGCACAGAAGGCTAGTTTCACAGCTTGTGCTACTCCCCCGCTTGTGGGAAGGAGTAGGAATAATTGCAGGTCAAAGGGAGGTAGGCAAGTTAAGAGATGTGATCCAAATGAGGCGTCAGTGCTTTCGTCTGGATTAGATTGATACTTGAGTATCTACTCATTTCCCTCGGGGGGTTTAACATCTGCCTTATCTTCCCCTGTTACCACCATCTCTCCACCTGACCGAGTTAAGGTAGGAACTTCCTGCATTAGTCTCCTATGCTAGACCTATGATGTTTGGTTGGTTCTATGCCTTCATAGTAATGGTCCGGACTGGAGGCTTCTTTGGGTCACCTCTTGAGTGGGGCTCCAGCGCGGGAACCATGGTGGGTGAGTGTGGTCCATTCTATATATACAGTGCCCTCCATATGTATTGGAACAGTAAAGACAAAATTGCTTTCTCTGTTGTTGAGTCAAGACATCTGTAAATATGATAAAAAAAATTAATATGTGACAAAACTACAGAATGTCACATTTTATTATTAGGTTTTTCGACACATACTTGTTTTACCAAATAAAAAGGACAGTACTTTTAGAGTTCATCCCACTATTTGATGTGAGCATAAGTATTGGAACAGTTGAATTCAAGTCAAGTCACCTTTATTTATATAGCGCTTTAAACAAAATACATTGCGTCAAAGCAACTGAACAACATTCATTAGGAAAACAGTGTGTCAATAATGCAAAATGAATTGAAATGAATTCATGCATTTATTTGCAATCAAGTCAACAATATCATATCGCTGTAGATGAAGTGACCCCAACTAAGCAAGCCAGAGGCAACAGAGGCAAGGAACCGAAACTCCATCGGTGACAGAATGGAGAAAAAAACCTTGGGAGAAACCAGGCTCAGTTGGGGGGCCAGTTCTCCTCTGACCAGACGAAACCAGTAGTTCAATTCCAGGCTGCAGCAAAGTCAGATTGTGCAGAAGAATCATCTGTTTCCTGTGGTCTTGTCCTGGTGGTCCTCTGAGACAAGGTCTTTACAGGGGATCTGTATCTGGGACTCTAGTTGTCTCCGCTGTCTTTCAGGGATGTAGAGGTCCTTTCTAGGTGCTGATCCACCATCTGGTCTGGATACGTACTGGATCCGGGTGACTTCAGTGACACTCTGATCTGGATACAGACTGGATCTGGTGGCTACGGTGACCTAGGAATAAGAGAGAAACAGACAAATATTAGCGTAGATGCCATTCTTCTAATGATGTAGCAAGTACATAGGGTGTTATGGCAAGCGTTCCCGGTTCCGGTTTACCTAATTAATGCAGCCTAAAAATCCTTTAATGGATTTGGATATTAAAAGCATATTAGTATGTTATGTGTAAGCCAGGTTAAAGAGATGGGTCTTTAATCTAGATTTAAACTGCCAGAGTGTGTCTGCCTCCCGAACAATGTTAAGTAGGTTATTCCAGAGTTTAGGCGCCAAATACGAAAAGGATCTGCCGCCCGCAGTTGATTAAGTTGATTAAGGCAGATGTAAAAGATTAAAAGCTAATATTTAGTTGCAGATCCCTTGCATGCAATCAGAGCAGTGAGTCTGCAACCCATAGACATCACCTGACTCTTGGTCTTATGCTTTGAAATGCTTTTCCCCAGGCTTTAATGCAGCCAATTCCAACTGCTTGTTTTGGTGAGTTTCTGTCTTTATTCTCCTTTTCAGCTGGTGAAATTAATGTTCAACCAGATTTAAATCTGGAGATTGATTTGGGCAATCTAAGACTTTACATTTCTTTGCCCTGATAAAGTCCTTGACTGAACTGGCATGGTGTTTTGGGTCATTGTCCTGATACAATATGAAGTGCTTTCTAATGAGTTTGGTGGCATTTTCTTGAATATTGGTAGCCAAGATGATTTTTTACCCTTCCAAATTCATTCTGCTACTGCCATCATACATTAAGTCATCATTAAATTTAAGAGGTCCTGTTCTAGAGACAGCCATGCATGCCCATGACACCACCTCCACCAAGCTTTACAGATGAGGTTGTATGCTTAGGATAATTTGCAGGTCCCTTTTTTCTCCACACTTTGCTTTCCAATCACTTAGATAAAGGTAAATCTTTGTCTCATCGTTCCATCAGTTCCGTTCCAAAACTCTACTGGCTCACATTTGTGAAGAATCTTGCCTTTCTTTTTTTTTTTGGTGCTGATCAGAGGTTTGCATCTTGCTGTGTAGCTTCTATAATTATGTGTCAAATTCTCCTCCAGAGTGTAGATTGACAGAGCATCACCCCAGCTTTCTGGAAGTTGTTGGTGATTTTACAGTGTATTTTAGGGTTCATTTTCATAGCTTTTATGATTTGTCTGTCATCAACTACTGTTGTTTTTCTCAGCCGATCAGGTCGTCGTTGGTTGCTGATGTCACCGGTAGTTTCCAAACTCTTGATTTCTCCATGCACTTTGTTTTTCCTATAGTTCTAATTGACTTACTATTTTAGCATCCAAATTGCTTGCATTTCTTTCAGAGTCGGCTTCTTCGTCTTCATCCTGGTTTGTGTGTGTCATCATCGAATGCAAGACTTTGAATGCAGAAGCAATGGACATAACTGATAAGACACATTCTCTACTTTTAATATTTGAAGAATTAATGCAACAGTACACAGCTGAACACTTAAAAAGACCTGTGATGCAACTGTTTCAATACTTATGCTGACATCAGATAGGGAGATGAAACTTTAAAGTGCTGATCTTCTTAGCTGGTAAAAACATCTTTGTGTTGAATCACCCAATAATAAAATGTGGCATTCTGTAGTTTTGTCTCATATTCATCTTTTAATCATATTTACAGATTTCTTGACTCCACAGCAAACGGAAAAATTTTGTCTTTACCGTTTAAATACTTATGGAGGGCACTGTAAGTGGTAAGTGTGCACACAAGACTCTTGCACACTTTCTGACATCCTGTACTTTAAGGGTTACGCTTATTCCCTTTTTTCCCTTTTCTCTGAGTTGGTTAGACCACGGTACCTTGGGCTCCACTCAACCAGTTTGTCTATTAACACAGTTTGAAGCATCGCTCCCCTCAGCATTGAGGGTTATTGTGATCATGGTGCTTCCTTTCGGGCGCTCGAGTTCTCTCCCCTTCTGAGGAGTTGAATTCCTCACTCTGTGGGCTGTTCTCGTGGTAGTGTAGTAGCACTCCCCTTTACCAAAAAGGGTTGCCTATGAGCACCCTACTCCTTTCTGAATTTGAAGTTCACCTCTCACGTGAGAGTTGAGTTCTGTTTTTACAGAGCACCTGGAACCAGCAGCATCAGCTGAACTAGCCTCTTCTTCCACCTCTCTGATGCTCTGAGTTTTTGGCTAACTTGCAGTACACTTACCCTTCTGATTCTAATGATCATGCTGTAAGTAAAGCCCCCCTCTCTTGTTAAGAGCTGGGTTTATGCTTCCTCTGCTAGGTAACCTACTGCTAGCCATTGCAGCATTGGAACATGCTGTAGGTTGAGCCCCCTCTCTCGCTGATAACTGGGTGTGTTATTCCCTCAGCTAAGTAAATTCCTGCTAGCTGTTCCAGTATTGGAACATGTGGTAGGTCGAGCTCCCTTCTCATTTGGGAGCTGAGTGTTTGCCCCTCCCCTCAGCTAGATATTTACTGCTAGCCACTCCAGCATTATACCATAGATCAAGTTGATGTCTCTCAAACAAATTGGTTTTAGGATGTATCATTCCATCTATGAGCTGCTCTTTCAGAGTGCCATGAGAGCCCCTTTGAACGGTATCCTGAAATCCATGTTATGGAAAGTCTTTATGCACTTTCTAAAATCCACACCAATGTAAGTTCGCTAGAACTCTGCATTCTTTTCTAAAATCCTATACGGCTTTGTGCCCTTTCTTGAGCTGGTAAAGCCCCATTCATCTTGGGCGCCACTCCACCTATGTATCCTTAGGATACCTATTTAAACAGGGTGTTGCTACTAGGGATATGTTGCGACAGTTCCTTCAGCAAGCTTATGCGATAGCAAGTGGTAGCCCCTTTGTGACAGGCCAAGACTTAGTATGATGCTAGTCTCTTGGTCGTATACCTTTAAAGGAATCTCTTCTTGTTTCCAAGCCTTAAGCTTGGAATCTGGCCCTAACAGGTAAGTTTGGTTATATAGCCTAGGCCTATGGCAGTAAGGGATAATGTCACGGACAGCCATCTAATGTCCCAGGGGCAACTCCCATGGAAATGGTAGAATTGGTACTTAGTGCTCGCCATAGTTCTAGCCTGCACTCCACTCAGGATTGTGGCGTGGGTATACTGTTCCCCATAGCGACCCATAGAGGATTCAGTTCGAAGTTCCCTTT
The DNA here is from genome assembly GCF_963082965.1 of Carassius carassius. Taxonomy (NCBI): domain Eukaryota; kingdom Metazoa; phylum Chordata; class Actinopteri; order Cypriniformes; family Cyprinidae; genus Carassius; species Carassius carassius. The sequence continues at coordinate 21,624,921 of NC_081790.1, read as the reverse complement.
AAAGGGAATGTCTCAGGTTACTTATGTAATGATGGTTCCCTGAGTAGGGAACAAGACACTGCGTCCACTAGCATCCTGCAATGCATTGGACGCAAGCTTCAGATGAAAAAGTGGATGATGTGTTCTCCCGGTGCCTTTTTATACTATAGTCGCACCAGTAGTGACGTCATGGGCTGTCACCGGCCAACGTGTTGTTGGTGTTTTTCAGTGTATGCTTCAGACGCGGGTCACAACGAGGCTTTCCCCATAGCGATCCCTAGAGGATGCAGTGTCTTGTGTCCCTACTCAGGGAACCGTGGTTACATAAGTAACCTGAGACATTTTTAAGGCATTTGTGTAGGAAGAAACACTGTCATTCCATGCAATTAGATATACCTCTGGTTTTGTTTTATTCCGGCTGGACTCCATTTTTTGGGGTATTCTCTTCACTGCATTAATGAGTAGTGTTGGAAGAACAAGAGCACTGAATGAGCTGGCAAAAAGATAATAAACATAATATTATAATAAATAACTGTCTGGCACATCTGAAAGTGTGTTTTGATTAAGTAACTTGCATATCTGCTGCCAAAACCACTAGATGGCAAGCCTGCAACCATTAGCTGAAAAGGCTTAACGACTAAAGCTAATGCTTTCGGTCTGGCAATACATGGGAAAGGAGACCAGACGCATTGTGTGTGTGTGTATATATATATATTTTTAGAGGAAACGGCTCATCATTTAATGAATCTCATTGAATGACAGTCTATCTGCTAATATGCAACATGTTTTATACTTAAGAATAGTTTTGGATTTAACTATTTTTAGAGTTTACAAAAAAAAAGAAAATCTGTTTTATAAGAAAAGTCACTGGGCCCTATAATACTCCCAGCACAATGTGGTGCAAGGCACGGCCTAAGTGTTTTTGCTAGTTTCAGCCTGACGCAGGTCTTATTTTTCCATCCTGCACCACGTGGTTTAAATAGCAAATGCATTTGTGCCCATTTGTGGTCAATTGTTTGTTCAGTCGATTCAATCGTTTGTTCATTATCTGGCTCGGTGTTCATCTTCGGTTTCTCTTCACAGCATTTCAGTCAGTGTACTGTTTGAGTAAATTAATTACTTCGGGATATTGGTTTGTTTTAACTCCGAGGGAGTGTCAGCAACATTAAAATAGTTAACAGCTTAAGTCATTTGTGGATTAATGCTTATTGGAGACGCAAACCGTTTCAAACCGTTTCAAACTGGTTCAAGGAGATCCGGATATCACTACACTGCAGTGAAGGCGCTCACAACAGACCCGGAAGAGAAGACAGTGCTGAGTAAAGTCATAGTTTTTGCTATTTTTGGACCAAAATGTATTTTCGATGCTTCAAAAAATTCTAACTGACCCTCTGATGTCACATGGACTACTTTGATGATGTTTTTGTTACTTTTCTGGACATGGACAGTATACCATGCATACACTTTCAATGGAGGGACAGGAAGCTCTCAGACTAAATCTAAAATATCTTAAACTGTGTTCCGAAGATGAAGTCTTACGGGTTTGGAACGACATGAGGGTGTGTTATGACACAATTTTAATATTTGGGTGAACTAACCCTTTAATGTAAAGTGATAAATTTTGGGTGGAGTATCCCTTTAAGAGAATAGAGACAACCTGCTAAGACCATGCTCCCAGGCACACTGACCATTTTCCTGTCATTAAACTAGCAAAAGTGAATGCACCTGCACAGTTTGCCTTAGATCATTAAAATAGGGACCACTGTCTTTTTGCGACAGGGGTAATTTAGCTTATGGCACTCCTCATTCATTCCTATGGTAAACAACAACTTAGTGTCACACAACTCTAACTGAAATTGAATGACGTCAAGGTTATAATGTGATTGGTTATTAAGGCACACGTGATCTAAAATAGCCATTACGCTTTCTCCAATAGTAAGTTATACAGACCCTCTCATCTCCCTATATTAAGGCAATCTCTAGTGCTGCTCAGCTCCAAATTGTTTCAGATGGTTAAGTCCAATTTAGTGAACTGGTATAAATAGTTCGCAAAAAATTCACAAAACAGATATCCCTCTGGATTGTTTGCCTGAGGCTGTGAATTACAGGTAGTAATGTTAAAAATAATGTTCAGTTTCTTGCAAAGATTGATTGTTTTACTTCATAAGACCTCAATATATCGTGCAGCCGCTGACTTGCATTTTATTAGTTACCAAGGAGCACAGTTTCAGCTAATAATTGTTTTTACTGTTCAGTTCAAGAAGTCGTCACCAGCATCTTAAATGGACTGAGTTTTAATAAATTAACAGCAAATTTTCATTTTGGGGGGAACTATCACTTTAACTTTCTTTAAGTACAAATGTGTGGTTGTGTCTGAAGCGCTAGAGAAGAGTCAATAGTTTCTGTTGCAACATCAAATTCTTTTGAGCTGTCTGGTATACTGAGGAGTAGATAGGAGTCAGGAAGATAGTTTAGTGGTAGTCTTCAGTGGTAGAAGTCATAGTTCAGCCATATTTGTATCAAGGAATTTGCAGCTTTAGCTAAATTGATTGTACACAAAACTAGATAATGATCTGAGATTTTTATTTATTTATCTACCACCTAAAACAGATAGTAGAAAAATACATCATTCTTTATTTGCCTAAACAAAAATAAAATTATTCAGAACCTAAACCCTGTGTCTAGTTAGCCAACAGGGTTGCAGCAATTCAATTTTACTGTATGTCCAGAAGAAAAAAAAAAAAGAAAAGAGAGAGCACACAGCCCCATAAGCCCCCAACAAATAAAGGATTAGGTGATACCAGTTCACAGTTCACAATCACACCAGGCAACCCACAAACACTGGTGGTGGATGAGGAGATACCCCCTGATAATGTAAAGTGCTTTGAGTGCTTAGAAAAAGCGCTATATAAATGTAAGGAATTATTATTAGTATTATTACTGGTAGGAGGTCTGTTTAATTAAAAATAATAATAATGCATACATAAATGTGGGAAGCTACCTCAGCTGCCTAACAAAGGATGAAAAAATCTTAAAATAAATACACAAAAAATAATGTAGGAGAGAGAAAAAACATAAGAGAACAGTGAATAGTAATTATCACCAAACAACCTTAAAGGGGCACAATCAGACAAATACAAAATGGTCCAGAACTTATTCCATCAGGCAAACACACTCTTTACTTGAAAAGACATATACATCAGGACACCTGAACCTGTACAACTCATAGCTTCCTCGTAGTTGGAGATTCTTGCAGGCAGTTGTCAACATCTCCTGAGAGCTAGACTGCCTGCTGTTGATTCGTAGGATATTTATTTGATTTTTGTACTGGAGTTTAACTGGCTGCTATGATTAGGTGGAGCAGCAATTTATAAATACATAGATTTACAATTTGTTAATTTAACAGATTGCTTTTAAGGTACATAACAATTTTTTTCTGGGAAGCAAACTCATGACATTGCTGCTAATAGTTTCCAGGTTAAGCTACAGGAACAGTATAATACAATATATTATGGTAATAATATGTTGCTCATGTTTTTCTGGATTTCACAAAATATATATATTTTTTGGTAATCTGTAATTATTTATTCAAAAATACATAAAATAAAATGCACACATCTAATAATTTAATACTCTACTATGATTACCATATATTTGATTTATGTAATATTAAAGGTGCCATAGAATGCATTGATACAATAGTTTAAATTGTGGGGCTGTGTATATGTTAATAGGGCAGAGAGCATCACAAATGACGATTTTTTTTTTTTTTCAGCAATGTAGTCATAGTGAGCATCAGCAGTTGTTTCAGCAGCAGGAGAAATTCCATCCAGTGGTTTTAGGGGGTTCTTAAGCTGCTCTGAATGTCATGCATCAGGTCTGTGGCTGTTTGACTTGCACAGTTGTTTACAGAGATGAGTTTACACAGTTATTTTACTGTCTTTGAGTATTTGTGGTCAAATTTATGTGAAGAGCAGTACCACTTTTTTTTTTATCACCTTAATGGAATTTAATAACATTGTTTCCTACCATACAGACTGAAAACTTGGGATTTTTGATATTCTAGAGCTCCTTGAATGTGTCTAAATTAGATGTTAGTCTTGCAGCACCGTTGGGCCTCTTTACTGCTCATCTGAGATAGCGTACATAAAAATCTATATAACTCACATTTATACTTGGAGGATCAAGTGCAGCTTTTTATATTTATGTAAATATAAGTAAAATTAAAAGTTATTTTTATTTTGACACTAAAAATATACAGTACTGTGCAAAAGTCTTAGGGCACTAGTATTTTCAACAACAACAATGGTTTTAATTCAGCTATTTATATATTTTGCTGTAGTGTGTCAGTAGTAAATATCAATTTACATTTCCAAACATTATTTTTGCCATTAATTACAAGGAGTCTGACAACAGCCAATGCTCCACACAGAGATCTGATCTCACCATCATCCAGTCTGTCTGGAATAACATGAAGAAACAGAAAAAACTGAGACAGACTAAATCCAGAAGAACTGTGGAAATGTCTCCAAGACACATCAAGAAACCTATCTGCAAAGCTACCTGCACAAGTGCACCTAGGACAAAAGCTTTTTTTTAATGCATAGTGTGGTCACACCAAATGTTGATTTAGTTTAGTTAATAGAAATTAATTAATAAAATTTATTTATGGCATTATTTTTGACGTAGGGCTGGACAATTAATCGAAAAGTAATCAAAACCGAAATTCATTACCTCTAACCGACGTAATTTTCCCATGTCGGTTATTTCGGTTTTTTAATCCTGTTAATACTTCCCCCTTAAAAGCATACTACTGCGTGTGTAGCCACATGATTCTGCCAGTCAATGGCATAAAAGCAAAACACTGAGTTGAACGCCGGTTCAACACATAGTGATGGCGCGTGAGCGGTGAGCCTTGCGTCTTCACTAAACTTTGTCAGTTGTATTTGTTTTATCGATCTACCATGTTCGCGCAGCTGCATTGTGGCACATACACTCATATAAAAATTAGCTATGAAGATCTCGCGCACAGAGGAACGCAGAAAGTAGTTGTCAGCGCTGTTCTGTGATTTATCACTAAAGTAGCTTAGAATCTCAAAACTTATTATAGCATGTTTGTTTGCAGCGCTCATGAAGCACAAGCGCGTGCATCGAGAACAGTGGTCCGTTCTCGGACTGTTCTGTGTATTTTAACTGTAGAAAAGGTTGTTCCGATTCGAAACTACGATACAGAAAACTACATCAGTATATCATCATAAACGCAGCCATTTTGTCTTACGTGAACATAAACAGATGAGAAAGAAAACACACATGTGCAGTGTATTTGCTTAAAGAGACAACAGCCTAATAAACGCGCTACCTGTCATTAATGTTAATCAAAGAACAAAAGAAAACCATTCACTGATCTTGACTGAATATATTTAATAACTTTACTTGATTAATCTTTATTTTATTTATAAAAAGAAAACTACGCAGTGTTTTTAAACTTTTAATTACAGTTTCTGTACCTGAAATTTTGTTTAGTTGTATTTATGATATTGCTAATTGATTTGTTTGTTCCTATCTTATTACTGACTATTTACTTGTCTTTAGCACTTTAATATTTTAAATTGATATTAATCTTGTTGTTTTTGCTATGTTATTTTTTTAATCACAGGCAAAATTCCTCTTGCAGTGTTTTGTAGGCTGCAGATTTTTGCTCATGTTATTCAGCTGCAACAGAATGCTTTGTAAAAATGTTCGACATTTAAATGTTTGACTTAATTTTTTTTTATATTGGATTTTTTATCTTATTGGAATCGAAATTAGGAATTGATAAGAATCGGAATCGATAAGCAGAATCGGAATCGATAAAATTCAAACAATACCCAACCCTAGTAAGAAATGTTACGAACATAGATAAAATAACTGCTGATAGTCAATCATATTTACAGTACAAACCTTGTCAGTGAACTATGAGGGCAAAAAAAAACAAAACCGAAACAAAATAATCATTCATTAATCGTAATCGAGGTAAAATGTTCAATTAATCGAGGTTTTGATTTTAGGCCATAATCGTCCAGCCCTATTTTGACGGCATCCTCACTTTACAGCATTTTTACACAAGTGCCTAAAACTTTGCACAGTACTGTAGCTTTGCAGGTTTCTTGAACTGTTTTGGAGACATTGCCACAGTTCTTCTGGATTTAGTCTGTCTCAGTTTGTTCCGTTTCTCCATGGCATTCCAGACAGACCGGATGATGATCAGATCTCTGATCTGCACTGGCTGCTGTCAGACTCCCTGTACAAATAAAAATCTCACTAGATTATTACATTTAATGGCAAATGTTTGAAATAATGATGTTATAATGGAATAATGTTTGGAAATGTAAACTGATATTTCCTACTGAAACACTACAGCAAAACATTGAAATACCTGACTTAAAACCATTTTTTGTTGGTGAGTGTAAGTGAGCATAATTTTATTTTTATTTATTATAAATTAATTAATAATCACTTAAATACTATTAAATATTAGTGCTTTTGTTATGTGATTTAAGTATAATCAAACCCTTAACACAGAATTTACTAAATTATGTAATGAATTAATTTATGTAATTATTTAATTAAGGGTTTTCATTAGAGCTATAAAAACCAGCAGGCTGGAGTAGTGTTATCACTCAGGAAAACGAGGTGGATTGAATTATATTCTAAGCTCATTTTGTTATTTTTAAGGTATGATGTGATTTGTAGGTTGTACTGAATGCTTTTTCACATAACCATGTGTTAAGGGGAAGAATTATTTTATTTTTTTTATTGTAAAATTTAGTGGGATTTATTGTCACAGGAGTGTATATATACAGTCATTACAATGAAATGAAATATTATATCAATTTGCCTTTTTTATTTTCATTTTAACATATTACATTTACATTACATTTATTCATTTAGCAGACGCTTTTATCCAAAGCGACTTACAGATTAGGACAGTGGAAGCAATCAAAAACAACAAAAAGAGCAATGATATATAAGTGCTATAACAAGTCTCAGTTAGGTTAACACAGTACACCTATCATGGGATTTTAAATAATATAATATAAAGAAAACATAGAATAAAAAAGAATAGAGCAAGCTAGTTTTAGAGGTCTTTACACACACACACACACACACATACAATTGCATAATTAATGAAAAGAAAATAGAATATAAAAAGATTAGAAAGGTAGTTAGATTTTTTTAAAGAATAGAATTAGAATAGTGAGTGTTAACCCTCTGGAGTCTAAGGGTATTTTTGGGGCCTGGAGAAGTTTTGTCATGCCCTGACATTTGTGCTTTTTTCAGTTTCTTATAAATATCTAAATGGCTAAAGTCTAATCTCACTGTAATGAGATGCAACAAACTGGGCTATAATAATATGTGAAGTGCATGCATGTACATGATTGTATTTTTGAGAAAAAAAATGTTATGAGTGGTTAGTGGAAAACTAAAAATGTTAAATCACTTGAATAAGGCGATAAATCACATACAGAACAATGGTTCCCGGGATTTTTGAGAACTGGAGCTTGTAGCCTAGAATTTTTCTTTCTAAATTATGTGAAAATCATCTTGTTTACTCACTTACAGAAAACAATATATTGATTTAAATTTTCTAAGACACTTTTTGTTGGTAAAAGTCATATGCGAGTAGGCGTCAACTATCATGAATATCATTGTGATTCACACCTGAGAAGACAAAGGCCTGCATAATGAGCTGCATAATGAGCCTTTCAGTCAGCTGTGCCACAGAGAGGGGAAGAGTTACAAGAAAGAATGTGAGGACAAAATAAATGTATATAATTTTATGTTTGTAGTTTATTAAGAATATATTTAATTATCCCACAACATAATTTAATATCCACTAGGGGGAGCAGTTAAACAGTTTATTAGGAACAATCAAAGCTGACTTTCAAAAAAAAATTTGGCATCATTACTCCAGTCACACAATCCTTCAGAAATCCTTTTAACAATCTTATTTTCTACAAAAAAAAACATTTATTGTTATTATTATTATCATTATTATTAATGTTGAAAAGAGTTGAGAATATTTTTCAGGTTTTTTAGGGGCAATAAATTGAAAGAACAGCATTGTTTTTACATTAGTTACAGTCATCTATTTGTTACATTTATATTATTTACATCAAGCTTTTGAATGGTATAGTATTGTATATTGTTATTGAAACTTCATAATGTTTCACTTGATTATACATTTAGTCAGGAATTATAGTTTGGAAAAGTCTTTGGAAAAAGTCTAACTAGTAAAATGTTTACACGTTATGTGAAAACTAGTACAAGTATATAAATAAAAAGAGACTTACTCATGTTTATGATCTCTGCTGAATAAAGTGCTTCATTCTTTTTTTCTGAGGAAATCCATTTCTCAAATCCTCAACCACATCACATATTCTTGGGGTGAATTATGTCTTATTCCTCTCATCGCGAAGCAAACAGTAAAATAAAAAATCTTGAACAGTCTTGCTGCTTTTTCTTCTGTGTGGGCGTATTCAAGCCGCTCGCTTCAGTTTGAATCTGAATAGCGCGTTCAGCGCGGGGGCGTGGTCACATTAGATATAATGAAGAGAGACGTGAAAAACAGACATCGCGTTGTTTTCATATGGATTACTTTATCACAGAATATCTGTTTTCGGCGGCACTTGTTTAGTTTAAAAGTAGACATGTCAAGCTTTCTATAGATATCTCTCTCATGTCTCTTCGTTGAGTATTCATGGAGTTACAATTCATTTTAGTGACGTGTTTGTAAATGAAGATCAGCGCAGACAAAGGCTGCAGACAGCACACCTTGTTTGTTATCTTTATTTTATAAGTGCACAAAGTTTTGTTATTATGTCTGTATCCAAAAAAAAGTAGACCCTTTACAGATTCGATTGATGTATTGCTCTTATCTGTACGATTAAAACTGAAAGTGTAATTTAAGTTCTTTTCAGGGTTATCAGGAGAAAATGACTCATAACGCGTATCCGCGTTAATCGACTCTATAGAGGGTTAAAGTTAGAGGGTCAAATAAAGATGGAAGAGATGTGTTTTAAGCCGATTCTTGAAGATGGCTAAGGACTCAGCTGTCCGGATAGAGTTGGGGAGGTCATTCCACCAGAAGGAAACATTTATTTTAAAAGTCCGTAAAAGTGACTTTGTGCTTCTTTGGGATGGCACAATCAAGCGACGTTCACTTGCAGAACGCAAGCTTCTAGAGGGCACATAAGTCTGAAGTAACAAATTTAGGAAAATGGATGCAGAGCCAGTGGTAGTTTTGTAGGCAAACATCAATGCCTTGAATTTTATACGAGCAGCTATTGGAAGCCAGTGCAAATTGATAAACAGAGGTGTGACATGTATTCTTTTTGGCTCATTAAAAATCAATCTTGCTGCCGCGTTCTGAATTAATTGTAAAGGTTTGATAGAATTGGCTGGAAGACCTGCCAAGAGGGCATTGCAATATTCCAGCCTGGACAGAAGAAGAGCTTGACCAAGGACTTGTGCAGCATGTTCCGAAAGAAAGGGCTTGATCTTCTGGATGTTGAATAAAGCAAATCTGCAGGATCGGACAGATTTAGCAATGTGGTCTGAGAAAGTCAGCTGATCATCAATCATAACTCCAAGGCTTCTAGCTGTTTTTGAAGGAGTTATGGTTGATGTGCCTAACTTGATGGTGAAATTGTGATGAAACGATGGGTTTGCTGGAATCACAAGCAGTTCTGTCTTGGCAAGGTTGAGTTGAAGGTGATGGTCCATCATCCAGGAAGAAATGTCTGTTAGACAAGCTGAGATGCAAATAGCTACCATCGGATCATCAGGATGGAATGAGAGGTAGAGTTGAGTGTCATCAGCATAGCAGTGGTATGAAAAGCCATGTTTCTGAATGACAGAACCTAATGTTGCCATGTAGACAGAGAAGAGAAGTGGTCCAAGAACTGAGCCCTGAGGCACCCCAGTAGTTAGATGTTGATAGGTAAGACTCAAACCATTGAAGTGTGGTTCCTGAGATGCCTTTTGCCAGTAGGGTTGATAGGAGGATCTGGTGGTTAACCGTGAAAAGCAGCGGACAGATCAAGCAGGATAAGTACTGAAGATTTGGATTCCGCTCTTGCCAGTCTTAGAGCTTCAACAACTGAGAGCAAGGCAGTCTCAGTTGAATGTCCACTTCTGAAGCCAGATTGGTTGCTGTCAAGGAGGTTGTTGTGTGTGAGAAATGTAGAGACTTGAACACAGCTCGTTCAAGTGTTTTTGGGAAACTGGTCTGTAGTTCTCTAAAAGAGATGGATTGAGGTTGGGTTTATAAGTAGTGGAGTTATACGTGCCTGTCTAAGTGATGAGGGAAAAACACCAGTGTGGAGGGATGTGTTGATGATGTGAGATGAGATGGAATAGCATCAAGCGGACAAGTTGTAGGGTGATTAGAAAGGATGAGTTTTAAGACTTCTGCCTCAGAGAGTGAAGAGAAGGATATAAATGAGTGTAAGTTTGCTGGTGATATGAGCTTGACTGATTGTGGTGTGGAAAATTGTGCACTAATGTGTTTAATTTTATTAATGAAAAACGTTGCAAAGTCGTCAGCTATTAGAGATGAAGCAGGAGGGGGAGGAGGAGGACAAAGAAGTGAGGAAAATGTTTTAAAAAGCATGCGAGGGTTAGACGAATTGTTAATTTTGTTATGGTAGTATGTCATTTTAGCAGTGGAGACATTAGCAAAGAAGGAAGATATTAGTGACTGATACATATTAAGGTCAGTAGTATTTCTGGATTTGCGCCACACCCTTTCAGCAGCTCTAAGCTTAGAACGGTGTTCGCGTAGAACATCAGATAACCAAGGGGCAGAAGGGGTGTTACGGGCTGGCCTGGAAGATAAGGGGCAAACAGTGTCTAAACAAGATGTAAGAGTGGAGCAGAAAGTATCAGTAGCACTGTTAGCATCCAAAGATGCAAACAGTTTAGGGGAAGGAAGTGAAGATGAAACCATTGCAGAAAGCCGGGAGGGTGAAAGTGTGCGTAGGTTACGTCGAAAGATGACATGTGGAGGGGTAAGTGAATTGTCAGGGACCATGTTGAGGTTAAGAGTGAGGAGGAAGTGATCCGACGTGTGCAGTGGAGTAACCAGAACATGATCAGTAGAGCAGTGTCGTGTATAAATAAGGTCCAGTTGGTTGCCTGATTTGTGAGTAGCAGTAGTTGACACTCGGTTGAGATCAAAAGAGGCAAGCAGAGTGTGGAAATCAGCATACAGAGGTTTATCTAGATGGATGTTGAAATCTCCAAGCATAACTAGGGGAGTACCATCCTCAGAAACGGTTGAGAGCAACACATCTAATTCATCCAAAAAGTTACCCAGTGGTCCTGGGGGTTGATAGACAACTATAAAATGTATTTTAAAAGGGTAGGTAACAGTAACTGAATGAGATTCAAAGGAGCTGTTGATACCCAAAGATGGTAAAGGATCACATTTCAAATCATTAGAGATGAGCAGACCAGTACCTCCACCTCTTCCAGTCAAACGGGGGGAGTGGGAAAATGAGAAATTATTGGAGAGTGCTGCAGGTGTAGCAGTGTCCTCTGGTTTGATCCAGGTCTGTGTTAGGGCCATGAGATTAAGCTTTGAATGACTAATAATAGAAGTAATGAAATTGGCTTTGTTTATAGCAGACTGGCAATTCCAGAGACCAATAGAAAAAGAAAGTAGTGTATTAGCAGATATAGGCAAAGTGTGCAGGTTGTTAAGATTGCGCTGTCTACATTGTGTGATGTGTGGTTTGCGAGTGGTAGTGATAGTAGGGATCTGGAAACACATAGTAAGATTTGGTTATAAACAAAAAAACAACTGAAACAGAAATGAAACAAGAAGGAAGAAGATTAATCGAAACAATACTTATATTCCCTGCCGATGTCCCTGCCCAGTGGAGTCGCACGGTAGAGTCGATGGTCTTTACACTCTTCGGTCTTCACACGAGGAGGGCTTAACTGGAGGGCTGTCTCGACCGCTGCCGCGGTATACTAATCTTTTTTAAACCCGACAAAACGGAAATTGAATTCAGCTGAACGTACTTTACTGTTTATCACAACAAAGGTCTAAGCAAGCGCACAACAATGACAACGTATGCGATAGAGTACGAGACCAAACGCAGCACGTCTCAACACAGTAAACAAACAAGTGTTTCTTAGCAACGACAACTGCGCTAAATACTAATGAGACAAGAAATAAATACACTTACGATCTGCTTTTAACTCCCGCTGATTTAACTGCTTCTCACAAAGGGTATTTCTTTACACTCTCTTGGCTGGCGCTTGAACACACTTTACTGTTTATCACAACAAAGGTCTAAGCAAGCGCACAACAATGACAACGTATGCGATAGAGTATGAGACCAAACGCAGCACGTCTCAACACAGTAAACAAACAAGTGTTTCCATATAGATAAATTGAATACAGAACAAAGATTACCTGTTAGATTTACCCAAAACAAATGATATTTTATGTTTACCCACTAAAGAGACATCAGTGCCAGCGGCACATATCAGAAGGTCTAGCCGAGGGGAGGCTGCTCTCGGCGGATACATGATTACTGAGCTCCCGCTGATCGCGTGGAGCTCACCGTCTCCGAAATCGGCGAAACACATTTTTAAATAGGCGTTGTCTTTATAAATAAACCACAGATTTGAGTTTAAACCAACTACAATCAAGCCTGAAATACTTTTAAAATTACATTTCATGACATAAAAACAGTAATATTTTGAAAATGATCCGAATAAATGGTGGCTGAAATCACAATGCTGCGTGATCTCAACCAATCAGCATGTTTAGCGCCCAAGTCCCGCCCCCGAAAGTTCTGGAACTTTGAAAAAGTACTACCTTGCCAGCAGGGACTTTCTGGGGGGCATTTTTTTACCCAGAACTTTATTTAGTTCCTGGTTCCTGCTATGGAAACACACCAAGTACCGACCCAAAGTCCCTAGTTCCTGGGTAAAGTTCCTGCGGTGGAAACACTGCTTAACTGGGCAACCAGAAGTGGTTTATGGATTTACTTTGAGATCAACACTCCCCTAGTTGTGAACCATCAGAGTTTCGCAACGTTTCGAATCAGTGTGATGTAACAAAGCTTTATACCAGCAATTATACCAGCACAATATTAACTCTCGCACTTTAACTGCTTCTATTATTGAGCACTTAATGATTGTCTAATCAATATGAGTCTAGGAGAACTCACCGGTGTCACACACACTTCGGACACGTTGCGTTTAACTCGAGCAGCGGTCTAAAACGGTTTATTTATTCATCAAATGGACACAAGTTTACTTCAAGAATGAACAGTGAGGCAAAGATAAGTTTGAACTTAAGTGTTTAAAAAACGGAGCAAACGGAAAGAGCGATCTATATTAAAGCTCTATAAATGAAGCATACAGACTTATTAGATTAGAGCCACAGAAAGACAAAGTTTCAATGGAAATGCATGTACATGCATTATGTACATTAACAACGATTTGGGGTAAATATAATGTAATTTAATGGAAAACTATGTGAATGGCGCTCTGAGGCGCGGCAGGATTTTCTGTCTGAAGTTTCTCACACTGTTCAGCGTGCAGTGTCACGTGTCTAAACGTGTCAGTGATTTCAGCCACTAGAGGCCATTCTCGCACTGTATAATTAAAACGGAGCCTCCTCAGCCACTCCAGCACAGGACGAAATGCGGAAAACTATCGGCATGGATTTTTGCCGATAACCAATTGTTCCAGCAATCAACTATCGGTGCCGATTAATCTGTAAAACCGATAAATCGGTCGACCTCTAATATGAACATCTTGTGCTTCAATATAAACAAATTAATCTGTTACAGCAGGTTCACTCAGAATTACAATACTTTATCACATAGACAACACAGACTACATAGCTTTTTAACACACACCCACATTAAAAAAAAAAAATCATATGCTTTTTTTTTTAAACGGCTGACCCACTATTTTAGAGCACATTACAAGTTCATTAGCTTTGTTTTTAGACTAACAGAAAAACTCATATGCCAAACCGAATTATAGTACTACAAGACACTCATGATTACAGACATAAAAAACAATAAAAGAATATGCTTTCTTGCTCCAAATGACCTCAATCTACGGAGAAAGTAGATTCTTTGCATTTGATTTTTTACAGATACCATCTATATGATCTCTCCATGATAATGCTTTGTCTATCCATACTCCTAAGTACCTATATGCTTCTACTTGTTTGATGTTCTCTTCATGTATAACAACAGGTGTTGAATGAATGTCAGCAACAGGTCCTAATACTATCTCCTCAGTTTTTTTTTTTTAGGTTATACTGAGGGCATTATAGTCACACCATTCAACCAGTTTGTTTACCCCGTTGATGCTGTTCTAAGCACTCTTGGTTATTCAATAATGATATTAACACATTATCATCAGGGTACTTTAAAATATACTGACCATTCCGGTTTAATCGACAGTCATCTGTATACAGTGTAAATAACATAACGCAGAGCTTACACAACCCTGAGGTACACCAACATTTGTTTTTACTTCTGTTGACAGGACATCGTTCACTTTAACCCTTTGGGTTCTATTGGTGAGAAAAGAGAGTGCCATTTAATTAAGTATGGGTTCACGTCTAACTGTATTAGTTTAGACACCAGAGTGTTAACTTGAATAGTATCAAATGCATAAAAAGTCAAGAAATAATTCTCTAACATAAGTTGAGTTGCCTTTGTCTAAATGTTTAGTAATATCTGCACTAAGGCAGCCACTGCATCCTCAGTGCTGCTACCTTGTTTATATGCAAACTGACACTGATTAAGTTCACTTTGACATTATTAGACAAATATTTAAGTAGTATTCTTTCTAAACATTTGCCAATTACTGAAGTGAGGGCTATGGGTCTATAATCTTTACATTCCTTTGGACAGAGTGTTTTTGGTATCGGTTTTTTGATTGAGGTTTTCCATATTGTCAGAACCATATGTAAGTCAATGGAAGCCTGAAATATTGGTTGCCACACTGTAGCTAGTTGACAAGCAAAGCTCTTAATGAGGCTAGGAGCACACCCATCTGGACCAACAGCTCTTCTAGTATTAACAGACCGAAATGTATTCCTAACTTCCACAACACCGATCACTATCTTTTGGGAGGAAGACAATACAATGTTAACTAGTTCATTTTTGCTTGTGGGTTCAAATCTTGTAAAAAAAATAAACAAAAAAATTGTTCATTAGCAAAGCTGATGTTGTTGTCTGTTACAATACATTTGTTGGGGGAGGATAAACCTGTCATTTTTTTCATTGTATTCCAGACTTTCCCAGAATTTTGCATCATAATGTTTGATTACACTATATATTAGACATATATAAATGCTATATTACAATATCATTGTACATTGTATCAGAAAATTAGATAAGTCAACAAAAAGTGACTAAAAATGTGGCTTAAATGCTTATTTTGTGTCATCTCCAGGTGCTCTGACTGAATGCTATGATGAGCTGGGGAACCGCTACCAGCTGCCTGTCTACTGCCTCTCGTCTCCTGTCAACATGATTGAGGAAAAAAGCGAGTTGGAGACCATTGAGATCCCAGAAGCTCTAGCTAGCGAAGGCCAGGAGTGTCAGTTGCGTCTGCGTCTCTCCACGGGACGAGATCTACGCCTGGCCGTCTGCACGAATGACAATGTCCAGCAGATGAAGCACCGTCTACAGACCCAGGAGGGTGTAGTGGCCACCAGTCAGCGCTGGTTCTTCTCAGGCCGACCACTCACTGACAAGATGAAGCTGGAAGAACTGAAGATCTCCAGAGAGTATGTCGTCCAGGTGATCATCAGTCAGCCTCCCACAACCCCACCACTGCAGCAGAACCCCACTCCTGTGGAAAACTAATGACTCATTGGGGATATTAACCAGCACACCAAGTGTGTATGTGAGAGGATATAAATGTGCATTGGCCACAAGATTTTTCAGAAGATTTCTCTATTTTTGGATTGGCCATTTGAGTCTAGAGTCAACCTCTAGAGGCTTTTCCCTTCAAACACTCACTGCCTTTGACTTCTAGCTTTTTTAAGGGAGTTGAGACTCAGATATTCTGTTTAAAAGTCTCAGGTCTAGAAAACCAGAGTCCTGAATTAATCAAGAGAGGTCCAAAAAGTATGGTTTTGGCAGAGGAAACTTAATAATGCTATGTTATTTTTAAGATTATGGAGTTATAAGCTTCATATTCTTTTCTCCATTTTTCTTGTGATGAGATCACATGTCTGCAAAGCAGACCTGAAGTATGGACCTACCTGTTTCTGTTAGAACTTGAATTATAAAACAGAGACAATTGGGGTCAAAAGTACATTTTAAAGTGCTATTGGCTTTCAGGTACAGGAGAATTACTTGTTAGACTGTTTTCTTAATTTTTTTTTTTTTATTATAAACTCTGTAATTATATTATATATTTTAATAATTATATATATTATATGTAATTATTATTTTTTTTTATTTTTTTTTTATTTTTTTTAAAGAAAATATGTTACATGTCACAAAACCAATGTCAGGTTTGGGTTTTCTGATTCTCTATTTGTTTTTTTTTTTTTTTGTTTTTTTTTTCAGATACATTTTCAATTACATAAATTCTCTAAACAGCATTCATTCAACTCTCATTTCAAAAGAGGGTAAGTTTATTAGTCATGTAGACAAGTAAATCAGCTTTTTGACTTTTGCCTCTTTTTTTAAATGTGCTTTTAGTGGAGGTGGTAGGTGTCACATTTTGCAGATAGATTTCAGTCTAGACAGATTTAAAAGCTCTGAAAGGTTGCCATGTTGCTACGCATCGTTCCACTAATCCTGAGGATATATAAGGGTGATAAGGGGGTCATCATGTAATAATTGTGTGTATACAGTACATGTGAATGGGGAAGCTACTGTATGAGTAAGTGATGTAATGGAAGGAGAAGACAAGAAGATGTCTTTGGATGTTGAGAGGCATAGTAGGGGAGGAAATGACGAGGAGCAGTGATTTATATTTTTATGAAAGGAACCAGACTCAAAATCCCATCAATGCCATAGTATGAGCGCTAAGTGCTATCCTGTTTAAATTGATTCAGGGCTTTGTCCTACTGAAAAGAATTGAGAGTTAAAAAGAGAAAAAAAACAGCTGCATAGTTTAATAATAGAGAATGTGTTTTTAATTAAAAGTTGATGAAACATTTTTAAACTTAAGCATTTCTGTTTGATTTTGCTACAGTATTGTTTATTAACAAAATATATATTTTTCCCTATATTTCCTTAAAATTATATATATATATATATATATATATATATATATATACACACACACACACACACACACACACACACTATTAAAGTTTGGGATCAGAATGTTTTTTGTTTTATTTACATGAGTTTCTTATGCACATCAAGGCTGCATTTATTTGATCAAAAATACAGGAAAAACATATATTATTATGAAATATTATTATTATGTAAAATAATGTTTTTTCTATCTTAATATAATTTCAGATCTAATTTATTCATGTGATGCAAAACTGGATTTTCAGCATCATTACTCCAGTCTTCAGTGTTATTTGATCCTTCAGAAATCATTCTAATATGCAGATTTATTACCAGTGCTGGAAACTGCTCTGCTACTTAATATTATTTGGAATCTGTGATACTTTTTGTTTTTTATTTTTTATTTTTTTTACTGAAAAAAAGTGTTGCAGTTTCAGAGAAGAAAAAAAAAGAAAAGAAAAAAAAGTGTGTGTGTGTATATATATATATATATATATATATATATATATATTAATATTATATATTAGGCAGCACAACTGTTGCCAAAATTGATAACTGTAATAATAAATCAGCATATTAAAATAAAAGGACCATGTGACACTTTATACTGGAGTAATGGCTGAATGAAAATTCAGCATTGCATCACATAAATAATTATATTTTAAAGGATATTAAGATAGAAACCATTATTTTATATTGTAATAACATTTTGCAAGAATTATTATTATTATTTTTTTTATCAAATAAATGCAGCCTTGATGAGCATAAGAGACTTTGTTAAAAAAAATACAGTTCTAACTGATCCCAAACTTTTGACCAGTAGTGTATATAATTTCAAATATTGGGTGCTTGTCAAAATCCCTCCACCTTTCCTCGATCCTCTGTCCTCCATCCTACGACCCGGAAACCGATCTTGAAGCTATCAGCTATCTTGAAGGACATCTCAATTCTCTAATAGGAGGTGAGGATCGAGGAGTGAGGAGGCTTCCTGAGGAGCTATGAGCGAGGATACACAGGTGTATCCTTTGCGGAAGTGATTTTCATTGAAAAACCTGACACACAAATAAATGCTCCTCCCCCTTCACATCTGTTGTAATTTTTATTTATATTTTACCTTTTCACTTCAAATAAACCATGCATGCCATATATTTCAAACAGGGTATCTTGCTTTATTAATATTTATGATGAATGTCTTAATTAACAAACTAAAAAAACATAAGGGCAGATCCCTTTAATAACAGCTGATGGCACTTTGAAGTAACGCTGAAGGGAGTGAGGATAAATATTTTCACTTGATTCAAGTCCTCCATCCTCACGTCTTTTCCTTGTGTCCTTCCCTGGCATCCTGAAGGGGTGGAGCTAACATGAGGAAAGGATGGGAGGAAAGGAAATGAGGATGTAAAAATAAGCATTGAGAAGCACCCATTGTGTGTGTGGAAACATTTTTTTTTTTTTTTTTTTTATGAAATGCAACAAATATTTTAGGCAAAAATCATTTTATTTTATAAATTTCTTAATAATTAAAAGTATTTATGCTATGTATATGTCATTTGGCTTGATATACTATATTAGAGCAAGATAATATAATTTCACTTACGGGCCTATAAATTTTAGCAAACTTCCATCCTTATTAAAAGTCTGCTGTGCCATTTAATTAAGTCGACTGCTGTAGCCTATATCCAGCTTATGTTCTCCCTTCATTTAAAATTTTGTATACTGTCTGGATGACAGCTTGGTAAATCTGTTGGCGATCAAATATTCAATATCGCTACTCAGTAAGTACATTATCAGCACTCCTGGAGACGTTCAAACAAATATCAGGTAATTTACAATCTCTATGATGAGCTTGCAAGGTTTCTTTTCTCATCACTCCTCAGCGCTGAAAGTGAACACTTAATGGTGATTGGCTATTCTTTTTTTACCAACATAGGCACGAGAGCTCAGCTCTCCCCTGGCCTCTTTCTCTATCATTAGCGGTTGTAATTACGTTGGCAGATTCGACATATTCGCGATAGGAAAAAGGTGCCCAACTTCAGTAACCTTTTATGGTACAACCCGAATTCCAGAAAAGTTGGGACGTTTTTTAAATTTTAATAAAATGAAAACTAAAGGAAATTCAAATCACATGAGCCCATATTTTATTCACAATAGAACATAGATAACGTAGCAAATGTTTAAACTGAGAAATTTTACACTTTTATCCACTTAATTAGCTCATTTAAAATTTAATGCCTGCTACAGGTCTCAAAAAAGTTGGCACGGGGGCAACAAATGGCTAAAAAAGCAAGCAGTTTTGAAAAGATTCAGCTGGGAGAACATCTAGTGATTAATTAAGTTAATTGATATCAGGTCTGTAACATGATTAGCTATAAAAGCTTTGTCTTAGAGAAGCAGAGTCTCTCAGAAGTAAAGATGGGCAGAGGCTCTCCAATCTGTGAAAGACTGCGTAAAAAAATTGTGGAAAACTTTAAAAACAATGTTCCTCAACGTCAAATTGCAAAGGCTTTGCAAATCTCATCATCTACAGTGCATAACATCATCAAAAGATTCAGAGAAACTGGAGAAATCTCTGTGCGTAAGGGACAAGGCCAGAGACCTTTATTGGATGCCCGTGGTCTTCGGGCTCTCAGACGACACTGCATCACTCATCGGCATGATTGTGTCAATGACATTATTAAATGGGCCCAGGAATACTTTCAGAAACCACTGTCGGTAAACACAATCCGCCGTGCCATCAGCAGATGCCGACTAAAGCTCTATCATGCAAAAAGGAAGCCATATGTGAACATGGTCCAGAAGCGCCGTCGTGTCCTGTGGGCCAAGGCTCATTTAAAATGGACTATTTCAAAGTGGAATAGTGTTTTATGGTCAGACGAGTCCAAATGTGACATTCTTGTTGGAAATCCCGGACGCCGTGTCCTCCGGGCTAAAGAGGAGGGAGACCTTCCAGCATGTTATCAGCGTTCAGTTCAAAAGCCAGCATCTCTGATGGTATGGGGGTGCATAAGTGCATACGGTATGGGCAGCTTGCATGTTTTGGAAGGCTCTGTGAATGCTGAAAGGTATATAAAGGTTTTAGAGCAACATATGCTTTCCTTCCAAACAACGTCTATTTCAGGGAAGGCCTTGTTTATTTCAGCAGGACAATGCAAAACCACATACTGCAGCTATAACAACAGCATGGCTTCGTCGTAGAAGAGTCCGGGTGCTAACCTGGCCTGCCTGCAGTCCAGATCTTTCACCTATAGAGAACATTTGGCGCATCATTAAACGAAAAATACGTCAAAGACGACCACAAACTCTTCAGCAGCTGGAAATCTATATAAGGCAAGAATGGGACCAAATTCCAACAGCAAAACTCCAGCAACTCATAGCCTCAATGCCCAGACGTCTTCAAACTGTTTTGAAAAGAAAAGGAGATGCTACACCATGGTAAACATGCCCCGTCCCAACTATTTTGAGACCTGTAGCAGAAATTGAAATTGAAATGAGCTCATTTTGTGCATAAAATTGTAAACTTTCTCAGTTTAAACATTTGCTATGTTATCTATGTTCTATTGTGAATAAAATATTGGCTCATGTGATTTGAAAGTCTTTTAGTTTTCATTTTATTAAAATTTAAAAAACGTCCCAACTTTTCCGGAATTCGGGTTGTATTACAGCTGTGAAATTACAAGCAAAAAATACACATTCTGAGACATGAACTAATTAATTAAATTAATTGTGAATTTTATTAACATTAAATCATCCTCCTCCCATTTTCACCTCAAAAATGTAAGGAAGGTGTGCCTCCCCCCACAAGCTGCCACTGGTAACAGATAGGGCGTCATGTCATGAAATATTTTTAATACAACTGACTTTGCAATCAACGTGAATTTAATTAAAACATTTTAAGTTACTAATTAGAACACTTAAATTGTACAGAAAGAGAGTAAAATATAATTTGCATGATCAAAGAACATTACCATTGAAATTATCATTGAATGATAAATCAAGCACTCTCAAAATCTCATTAATCACTGAAGTTGCTTACAATGTGAAATGAATATCTTGCTTACCTGGTACCATTGACTTCCATAGTATATATTTGTCCTACTATGGAAGACAATGGGACCCAGAAACTGTCTGGTTACTGACATTCTTCTAAATATCTTCCTTTGTGTTCAGCAGAAGAAAGAAATTCATACAGGTTTAAAACAACATGAGGGTGAGTGATGACAGAATTTTCATTTTAAAGTGAACTATTCCTTTTAACTCAGAATCACCTAATTAAACAACACAGGGAAAAAAAGGAACAGAAAATAGCCCTATATTAAATATCAATATCAATATATATTTTTTTTCAATAATCAATCAACATAATCAATTTAACAGATTATTATAATTTTTTTTTTAACTAATTATCAAAATAAAATATAGTCCTACAAAGCTATTATTACCAGAGCATGTAATCAGAGCAGGTAATTTTACCATTGCTGCCCAGCATGGCTATACCAGCTCAGCAAACAGAATTTCACGTTATTTGAGTGGACTTTACTTTTCCAGTGCTCGGTACATGATTGGAAGCGTTTGGGCCGTTGTCGACAGAGCCGCCGACACACACACACACACACACACACACACGTGACACACACACATACACGGAACGGAGAGCGCGCCGCTGGGCCGTTAACGACAGAGCGCGCCGACACACACGCGGAACACAGCGTGGCGCACACACGGAGCGGAAAAGACCAGCTCATGAAAGCTGCGCGAGAATGAAACGTGATCGCCGAACACGGAGGGGCGGGACGGCCTTTTCAATAGCAGCCGCAACAGGAAATCATTAAAACGAGGCAAAAAAAAGTGTGCTGCGTTAAATGCGTTAATTTTTTTAACGCGTTAAACATTTCAAATTAATCGCAAAGATTAACGCGTTAATTCCCCCAGCCCTAATATATATATATATATATATATATATGACGCAGTGACTGACTTACACTTGATTTGACAGACTTAAAGGAGTAATTGTGACCACTATGCATAATTTGAGAATTTGTGAAAATCTTCATGCTGACACTGAGCAGTTTACCCTTTATGTTTATTCACCACCATGTTTAACCCACCATATATATTTTAAAGTTAGTAAGTCCTATTAAATCATGTCATAAAAATACATACAGGCTTTGTGGCTTTAGTTTAATAGTGGCTTTATCACGTAATGCATCTTCATTGTAATATAGTCAAAACTGAGTTTTGGTTTGCCTGTAAACACTATGATGATAAAGGTGTGCACTTTCTTTTGTCTTTAGTGATTTTTCCCTAGAATGTGTGACTCATACCAGGACAGTGACTGTGGTGTAATGCACAAGTGCCACTACCATCTAAATATCTGGATGTTGCAATCATGTCCAAATTAGCACGCTCTACATTTTCATTTGACCTAATTAATGTTCAAAGTTAGCTTCACCGGAAAGAGCGTGTGAGGCCCTTATTGATGATTTTTATACCTATATAGATATGTGTGTTGGATCATCAATTTTTTATGTTTTAATAATTTTAAAGGCAGCATTTATTCGATCAGAAAATAAACAGTAACTCTGTGAAATATTATTGCAATTTAAAATGACAGTTTTCTAATTTAATTTTCATAACTTCATAAAACTCATTCCATAATTCAAGCTAAATTTTCATCAGCCATTACTCCAATCTTCAGTATCACTTGATCCTTCAGAAATGTAATATGCTGATTTACATTATTAATAATAATAATAATAATAAAAACATATTACAATAATTTCTGAAGGACCATGGGACACTAAATACTGGCATAAGGTCTGTTGGAAATTAAGTTTTATCACAGGAATAAACTATGTTTGAAAAGATATTCAAATAGAAATTATATAACAATACATTTTTGTTGTTCATTTTTGATCATATAAATTTAACCATGATGAGCATAAGCAACTTCTTAAAAAAACATTAAAAATCTTACTGATGCCTTCTAACAGCAGTGTATTCAAAATATGAATCACCAAAAGAAAAAAATAGAGTAAATGATTTCATTGTGAGAGTTGACCTGTACATTACCATACACAGTTGCTCCTGTTAAAGCCCCTAGCACATAAAAAACACTGTTGCATAGCTCATGGAAACCCCAAATGAAAACTGGCTTTATTTAGAACTTGATACTTCTGCTTGCTGTAAATTCACCCTTCTGTATCACATATATAAATGTTGCTCAGGTTCAATACTACCTCAGTGAAAGGGAAGAGGAGAGAGTCATCACAACTCATTAAGTTTTCAAGGTAAGATTCAAGAGAAGGTGTCTGTCTCAATGTAATATTATATATAATATTTATTTTAATATGAATGTTTATTAAATATGTATGCATAGTAATACTACAATCTGTTTACTTTATTTTATAATATAATTGTTAATATACTTAACTATTTTTACTTTTTCTTTAGATGAACAAGATTATTTTTGTTATTCTTCAAGCTGCTCTTCAGATGGCAGGCAGCACTTCACTGAGGTTCATCAAGCCAAATGGTGACTATTGCTTAAATCCCATTTATTAGTATTGCACTCAGCAAGGACACATTGCTTAAAAGGGTCAGTAAAACATTTAGTTTTCCTGTGTTACCATAGATAACTCATGCCTCACTACATCAATAAATACATAAAAAGATGATTAAGAACGAGTTAAAAAAAAATCAATAAATACAATAAAAAGTGTGGATAAAATGAAGACATTTGCACTAGCATTTCCATAACTAGCTAAAATTAACATACTCCTTCAGGTTTGTGCTTCTTTTGAAGGCCATGCCAACTTAGCTAAACCAGTATATAAAACCGCGAACAACAAATATCATTAAAACTAATATATATTTATATATAAATCTTTATCTCAGAGGATTTATTTTTTTATTTTATTTTTAATTTTTTCAGGATTCTATCATGAACAGAAAGTTTAAAAGAACATAATTTATTAGTGCTATCAAATCATATGATGAGTCTGATAAATAATCTTTACTGTTATAGTTCTGGCTTTGGAGGTATCAAATCTGTCCAGCTTTGAGGTATTCCTGCATTGTAAAGAGCAATATAAAGGAGAGGAAATTTACTGGGAGAGGAATGGGGAAAGCATCTCTCAAACAGGGAACTTCATCACTGTTACAATAGATGGGCTGCATGGGGGAAACTTCACATGTCACAGACCAAACAGAGATCTTTTGAATTACACACTACTACTGGTCCATCCAGTTGAGTTTCCTAAAAGAGTTCTTACACAATCTAGTGACAGAGGTAAGTATGAAGGTTAACACTTACATTGGAATTAATGTTTATTAAGTCTTAAGTTTAAATTTAAAACATCTGGATATAAAGGCATTTTTACAGCAGTTAATTTAACTTAATTGAAATTCACTATTAAAAAAATTGTTAACTAAGAAACAAGAATTAAAATATAAGCATATTTTTAAAAATGTTATGTAAATACCCTGTTGAAAAAGAAATAAATACTTAAATGTATTTTAAATAAATGTATTTAATGCTAAGCATACTACAAAATACATTTGTAGTACATTTAGTCTGCTAAATTGGATAAACTGATTTATATATATATATATATATATATATATATATATATATATATATATATGTATATATATGTATATATATATGTATATATATATATGTATATATGTATATATATATGTATATATATATATATATATATATATATATATATATGTATATGTGTTTTTTTTTTTTTTTTTTCAGCAAGGATTGTGGCTTTTTGAAGTCACTAGCCACTAAGCATTTTCATTGGCCACAATTTTATTGTGCATAAATGTTTAAAGCTTACTATGGCATGATCAAATTTACCCTAGTTAGATTTACTTCTTCACAGCGACTTATTGGTAGCAGTGTCATGTGACATTGGTCACTAGCAAGCGATCTCAGGGAGTTGGTTCTATCAATGAATATTGTTCCCAAAAAAGTCATGTTTTATTTTTTATTTCTTAATGGTGAAGTTAGGGGATATCTATTAAAATATGTTTATTTCTCCAGTTTTTACCAGTGTTATCTTGCTGACTTAATTATTAATGGAACTGTGAATTAACCAATAATAACTCGCCACCTAGGTCTACTGTTTTTCTTATTGCTCCTGTAAATCTTTACATTTATATTATGTTTATGTAACATAAACATGAATACAATCTATTAGCTATCAGTATTTCTCATTGTGGCCCCTGCTCTTAAATAAAACTGCTTAACTTTTTATTTGCCTAGAATTCATTTCTTGCACCGCAAGAAACTATAATGGACAGTTGCATTGCTCTTGGAAATGGCATCAGGAGCGGATCCAAAGAGCTGTGGTATATTTCACAGCTATCCGGTGAATAATGATTATTCTTATTCTGTGTTAATTAAACTTTGGCCTAAGTTATTGGCCAAAGTTGGCCTAAGCATTCAGTTTATTTAGGCTTATATTAAAACAGCAAATCAATGCTAAACTGACCTTGTATTTGTACAGAAACTCTAGTCCCATCAACTGCACTCTGGACTTGGATATATCTGGGCTGACTTGTATTGACAAGGATTATTGTCAGTACTCTGAAGAGTCTAGGAGCATGAACCTCACACTGTTTGTCAGAAATCTTTATAGGCTGGAGGAGCACCACAGGACTTTCCTCATCCAAGACATTGGTAAGAGCTTTGTGTTCTCCCGTGTGGTCGCTACATGCAGTGCACATCCCTGTATTACAACTCATGCATTAGCCTATGTGTAAATTCCCTTGTAAACACTTTAGCATATACTTTTAAAAAGTACTTATGATAAAATATATATTAAAAGAATATAAATATGTGTGTACTGAATGTCATGTTTTCAGAGACTTGCATGTTATTTACAACTTAAGTGCATTTTTATTTGTAATTTCATAATTCATAAAATACTTTAATGCCATTTATATTGAAACTTGTATGTCATGTATGTAAATGTATTTGTAATTACACATTTGTAATAACGAAGTTCCAATTTAGTACATTTTAAATATACCTCAATTATAAATTAAAATGTAAAATGAACTAACACACTACAGTTAAATTAGTACTTTACATGTAAAAGTTTAAAATTTGAAAAAAAAGAAAAAAATGTAAAAGTTTATTTCGACATCATTGCAAAGTGCACATAATTATGTTAAAATTATGAAAGTGTACTCTCCTTAAGTACACTTATGTGGACATTTATTGAAGTAATAATGTTATTTGCAAGTAGAACTACATACAGTACAATTAATCACACTTCTTTTTCACAAGTCGTTTATGAATAAAAATAAACATTTCACTCATCAATAGTGGGTCCCAGCCCCACTAGACTGCTGATTAAACTGTTATTTCAAACCCTCAGTCAAGCCAGATAAAGTTAGTATCACCAAGATCCAAGATGATGTATTTGAGTGGCACCCCCCTGAAACATGGAGTTTCCCCTGTAGTTTCTTTCCCCTCTCCTATGAAGTGAAAGTAGTTCCTAACAATCATAGCTGTGACTACACAGGAAGGCGTGTCGAAGTAAGACTTTTTTTTTTTTTTAATGTTTTGTTGTTGTTGTTGTTGTTGTTGTTTATTAACATCAAAATATATGTAAATTCCTCAAAATAGAAAAATGAAACCAGCAAGACACATTACAAAGTGAAATTTAAAAAAGCATATACTTTCTGCGTTCGAGCACAGGACCCACTAACTAAAAACGTTTGGGGTGACTGGAGTCACTGCCATCAGTAAGTACAGTTTAACCTACAGTATTATTATATATTTTTATTAAAATATTCCCCTTTACATTCTACATCTATTTTTTTTTTTACAGGAGAAAACACCAGCAAACCTGAGGTGAGTGTTGATTTGTGTTTTAATTACCATATTGGTCATTGGTCAGTTGTTCTATGATGCTTGATGCTTTTGTACTGACATTTGTCAATTCTTTATTTTATAAATGTATAGGTCTAAAGGGAACCAACCCCCCCGCTCCCCCCACTTGACAATCTGCTTTCTATTCCTGAAAAAATATTACAACTATTCATATTTATACATATTTTGTATTATTAAAATATGCCATGGTGAAATTTATTTGTGCAGTCATTTTCCAGATCATTAACAATATATTGGATGTCTTTTGAGAATGACTTATTGGATGACAATTGTTATTTCTACTACTATAGACTATATTTTATTTTATAGTGTTAGGTAATCAAATTAGTTAGTAAACAAATATATAATTAAAATATATTATTTATTAATATTATTACCCTTCTATTTGCTTTGACTTATAATATATTATAGCCTTTACATGAAAATACTTGTTTAAATTACTTTTTTATATATATTGACTTGAAATTGTAATAAAAAATTACAGTGCTCTAACAACCGTTATTGGCTGAAAACTAATAATATCACAGTGCGAAAGAGGCGAAGACTCAAATGCAGGCAGAATGGTCCTTTTAATACAAAAAAATGAAACAAAACTAACATAAACAAGCCCAAGGGGGACAAACAGGCAGACTAGAAACTGTACTATAAACAGATACATAACATGGAAAACAACAGATCAGCACAGGATTACAGACAACAGGAGAATAAATAGGGAACCTAACAAGGGAGACACAGGTGTGGCAACTAAAACAATAATGATGTAACAAGATGGGTGGGGTCAGAAAATAGACAGAAGAGAGCACATGGCACCAAATAAAACACAACACTCACAAAAAGACAGTGTCATCTGGTAGCCCTCCCGGGCACACCTGCTGAAGAAATTATTGTAACAAATAAATGATAACTGACACTGAACTCAAATAAATACAAAATTAAGTACAACTAGAAAAAAAAAATAGAAAGAGAAAATAGGTGTAATAAAGACCAAATTCCGTAAAATATCCTCACAATCATCTATGATGCCTCTCTGTCTATCATTATGTGTATTTTGCTGCAATCCATTTTCATTCTGCTGATGAGGTTATGTAATGTGAGTAGAAGCAGGTTAGAGGTAAAATTTGTCTCTGAATTAAATAACCCTAAACCAGGGCTATTCAATTGGCGGCCCGCGGGCCACATGCGGCCCGCCAATCATCTCCATGCGGCCCGACGTCACCAACCTCCCTCCTCCTCTTTTCGCTCCGATTGACCTGAGAAACGTTTTACGTGTGAATATTTCAGCAGTTATTATATGTGTCCCGAATTTATGTCGACTGAACCAGCGATAGGCTACCAATCCTTCGTGAATGAATCATTCTTTTGGTTCGATTCTTTCTAAACGCGCTTGCATAACGGTCTAAAACTATTCGGATTCATTCGGACCGCTCCGTAACTGAATCATCTGAAGCGGTTTCTCGTTCAGTACAGTTACAACAAATAGCGATGTTTTCAGTTGTTTCACTAGTTGTTTAAACACGGCCCCGCGCGGAGTTGCGTTTACTCCCGGTCCCGGACACACTAATATTAAACAGCGTTGCGACAACCAGTGGAAGCGTTTCAGTTCGACAAAAACATTTCTGTTACAAACCACAAATCACTCGATGATTTAATTAGTATTAAATCGGATGAAACAGCCTCAACATTCCCAACAAGACTGATGAGGAAAGCAGGAGAAACATTGTGGCATGACCGAAATTAGAAGACTTTAAATCCCCTAATCACCCTTACAAACATTTACCACATTTACTGTAGTAATTTACCATGGTTGGGCAGAAATGTGCAATATTTATATTGAATACTATGTAGTAATAAATAAATATAGTAAATATATACTATAATATTATATAGTTTAATAGTAAATATAGTGATTTATATTGCATTAGTTTTATTAGGTGGGTAGAGGAATATATATTTAATGCTTGTTATGAAATTATGTCAGTTACTTTGTAAAGGTGCGTATAGTTTTTAACTTGTGTTTAGGCATTTTTTATACAGTGGGAGCCTGTGGTTAACAAGTCTCACTGTCAGAATATTTTCATTTAAGCATAACAATTATAAATAAAATAATTATTATTTCTCACCAACAGCTATAAGTTTGTATAAATAATTTATTTGTTCCAAGGAAAATAGTTGTACACAGCTGTAAATTATCAAGTTTTTATTTATTATGGTTTTATATATTTGCATACTGTTGGGTACCACATTTCCAAGTAAATACCACACTTCTTTAGGGTTACTTTAGCTTATTTATTGAAACTGTTATGTTTCAATAAATAAGATAAACCCCCAAACCAACCCACCGGCCCACCTCAACTTTTCGATTTGATAATGCGGCCCTCGAATGAAACTAATTGAATAGCCCTGCCCTAAACTGTAACATAAAGAACAATTTCAACATCAAAGGATGACATAGTTTTAAATAGTCTAAGTGTTAAAACTTTAATAAATTTAAATATAATATAATATAATATAATATAATATAATATAATATAATATAATATAATATAATATAATATAATATAATATAATATAATATAATATAATATAAGAAGGCGAGACGAACATCACAGAGAGCTATATACACTCATGAAGTGTGCGTTTCATTCATACTCGAAGCCGGAGGGCGCTCTTGCGCAGAAACTCATACCAGGAAACTCCTAATATGGACAACAGCGTCCAGCTATCGCTGTATAAAAACAGCTGTTTTCACAGAAAAACCTTTTATAGAGTCTATGAGAAAAACTGACACGATTGCAAAAATATGTTTTTTTCAAGTCATCTCCAGCAGGTGATAAATAAAGTATATGAAAAATGCTATTATTACAGTATAAACACTATTCTGTCTTATTATGTGATAAAAAAGTGTTTGTAGTATATAAACAAATCATTATTATTTGTTATTGTCCAGCAGTTATAGATTTCTAAGGCAATTAAAAGCTAGAAATTAGAGAAAATTTAAGTTGCCTATAGTATTAGTAAGCCTGCATTTCTTTGATACAAGTACTGAAAATCAGTGAAATCTTGAAATATTTTTATTAGCCTATTTAAAATAGTTTTCTGTTTTAATATATTTCAAAATGTAATTTATTGAGATTTCAAAGCTGATTTTTTGCATCATTACTCCAGTCACACAAATTCTGATATTCTGCTAAAAAAAAAAAAACTTATTATGATAATGTTGAAAACAGCTGAGTAGAATATTTTTAAGGTTTCTTTGATGAATAGAAAGTTCAGAAGATTTATCTGAAATAGAAATATTTTGTAAAATGAAGCCTTTATCATCACTTTTGTTCAATTTAAGAATCCTTGCTAAATAAAAGTATTCATTTCTATCATTTATTTTCCAAAAAAAATAAATAATAATAATTATACAGAATACTGAATTATACTGAATTATACTAAGCTATTAAATGGAATAGTGTATAATGTTGTGAAAGCTTTTTATTTCACATAAATGCTAATCTTTGGATCCTTCTATTCACCAAAGAATGCTGAAAGAAATTTACTCGTCTATGTTATTTTTATAATCAGCAAATCAGCATATTAGAATGATTTCTGAAGGATGTGACACTGAAGACTGGAGTTATGATGCTGAAAATACAGCTTTGATCACAGGAATAAATTACATTTTATTATTTTTTTATTTTAAATAGTAAAAATATTTCAAATAAATGCAGGCTTGGTGAGCAGAAGAGATAAACTGTTGACTGGTAGGCTATATAGATAGAATAGAATAGATAGAATTATGTAATGTAATGGGGTGGTGCTAGCGCAGTGGATAAGACACATGTCTTTGGTGTGAGAGACCCGGGTTCGAATCCACTGTGAGACACCAATGTGTCCCTGAGCAAGACACTTAACTCCTAGTTGCTCCAGAGGTGTGCGACCTCTGACATATGTGGCAATTGTAAGTCGCTTTGGATAAAAGCGTCAGCTAAGTGAATAAATGTAATGTAATATATATATAATGTATGTATGTATGGATGTGTAATTTCTGTCCCCCTCACTTCTAAAAAGATGGCTACGCCCCTGTACACTATACTCCATTCTAAAATCAAAATTGCAAAAATTCAGGTTTTATAGAAAGTAGGTCAGAGGACATCTACATAGAAGATGATCTCTGAAAAATCTAACAAAACATTTTTTGCTAATTACTATGGTGACTGGGAGAGGACATGTCCGGTTCACCTAGTTTTGTCATGGCCACGAAATATTAACTCATGGAAATGTAATAATCCCAGGTTAAAAAATAATACACCTCCATGTACTTAAAGTGCTCTATTTTTTGGCACTAATTTTGTACTTAATATACTAGAAATTATTCTTTAGTACTACTTAAGATAAGCTTAATTAAAAGGGGTCAAAGCCTAGAAGCGCATCTAAATAGTTAACAAGCGGTTACTTGCATTGGTTCTGTAGTTGCTGAGTAAAGTATCCCGGTGCATGTAATGTGCATTCTCACGGAGGGTAAACAAAGCGGAGCTTTACAATCTATTCTTCATCCTGCAAATTATTCAAATCGGCCAATAGATCGAGCAAAGCCCTGAACTGGCCTCATTCGTCACCACCATCATCCCACACAAGACCCAGATCTCCTTGAGCTCTGGGTCGCAGTGGCAGGACGCAAATAAGCCTGGGCCATGCTCCAGTTCTCACCACAGCAAAACCTAATTTGCTTCCCGCTTCAGCTCAACTTTTTCACCACAGCTCTTCAGGCCGCAGCGCAGCATGTAGAGAGCTCTTGTAGCTATAGACATGCATACTATATTTACTTATGTCTATGCTTGTAGCAGTCACGATGCTGGCTTCGCTGATAGCACAGTCCGTGTTGCAAATTAAGTTTTTAATGACATGATAACATCATGGATGTGGATGTCATTTTTGTAGTACACATTGAAATTACTCACATTTTGTGTCATTTTTTACAATCATTCTACCTGTATTTTAAATCCCACATCGTACTTTGATAGATATGGATGGAAATTGATTTGACAAATTAAGTTTAACGCCAAACCTAAATAATATAAAATTATCGGTGAAAACTAATAACTAAGGTGTATCAAAAAAACAAACAAAAAAAAAGTACAACGGGCAACTTAATTTGCATGCATTGTGCATACTGTTAGGCACCTCCAAGTAGTGTTGTCACGGTACCAAAATTTCAGTATTCGGTACCGATACCAGTGAAAATCCACGGTACTCGGTACCAATTTCGGTACCAAAGCAAAACACAAAAATATGCTAATTAAAAAATAAATAACTTTTTAGCACTAAAAATAAAACCAATGCCATTCTTTATAATTATTTACAATTGTGTTTAAAGTTTTTCTACAAGTTATTTAATTATGAAAAGCAGTAAACAAGTTTCACCAAGTTTCAAGTCATTTCTCCTGCTACTTCTAACCTCTCTCTCTTTTCAGTGGTCTCCAGTTCCCGCAACACATGCTTGTGAAGCTATTCCTGCTAGCTGTGCAGGCTGCCCAGGCTCTTCAGCATTTTCTCCCAAATATGTGATATATGTTATAGCTGTAGCCCCCATGGACTACAGCTATAACAGCTAAAACTAGTGCATAGCTGCTAATGCTGGCAACGCATGCCCTCACATCTCAGTCTTTTCCTCCTGCTATTTCTTATACTTTTCCTTTTCAGCGGCCTTTAGCTCGCATAGCAGACGCTAGCATGAGGCTTCCTCTGCTAGCCATGCAGGATGCACAGGCTCTTCAGGATGTCAAAAACCCCACTTCCTCCCCGTGGCCTACAGCAGCTGAAGGAAGCGTGAGGCTGTCTCCGCTCCGCTCTGCTTCCCTCCTCCTTTCAGCCAATCATTACAGCACCTTCAGCTGCTGTGCCGCATGCAACATCACTGGCGTGGCTTCTTAACCTCCATTTCTTTCCACTCTACCTCTGGCTGTAGAGGCTAGCATGAGGCTGCCTCCGCTAGCTGCTCAAGCTCAGCCACCTTACTTTTAACATTCTACTTTTCATTTCCCCATCAATGGCCAGCAGCACCCACTGCAGATGTTCAAGCAAGCATAGTGGCCTCCTCCCTAATTTCCATCTTTCTCTTCCTCTTCTTATGGTCTTTCCCAAGCACCAGGGGTTAATCCATGCGTGAGGCTGCCTCCGCAAATGGTTACAGCCCCTCCCTATTTTCCTTCTAACTTCTACCCAAATCAAACCTCAGTATACTTTATTCACAGTGGCTCCTCTACCTACTCCACTGAGTGCTATGACTGTGGAACCACTTCCTGCGCCTAATACCATAAAATCTCAGATTCTCGCAGAAAATCCTAGATGTCATGTTTTTATTGGCTTTTTCAGTTTTCTGAGATGCTCAGAAATTGCAATAACCCCTAAATTCAACCCCAAACTCCACCTGACAAACTATGATTTGTCTATACTTGAAAGCACAACTATCCCTTACTTCATTAAATAAAGTAAGATGGACCAAGAAAGGAAAGGCAACTACATGTAAATTTTTTTAATCTACCATCTCCAATTCAACCTTATCAAGCTCTCTTTTCTTATGTCCAACTCTGGAACGCTCAATCTAAATCTGCGCTGGACCCTCTCTTCATCGACTACTCTAACTCTAAATCTCCTTGCCTAGTCAGCATCGGACAGGGCTCCTTCCGGTGCAGCAGGGCCGTGGCTTCCTTCAGTCGCAATGTGAGCCTTTAGTCTGTCATTGAGTTGCACCCCCTTCAATCATTGTGACAGCCCTCCATCCGATGCATCAAATCACGCCTTGTATCCAGTTACAAGGGGAACTCTCCCTTCCAGTGCAACAGAGCCACAGCTCCCTTCGGACGCAGCGAGAGTCCCTCCATCAGTCACATTTCCTTGCTTACTCTGCATCGGATGGGCCTCCCCTCCCGGTGCAGCATACCCATCGGCTCCCTTTGGTCGCAGGGTCATTCTTCAGTCTGACGTTCTAAGTATGATGCATATTCGGCGATGGATGGTTCTTTTTCCCGGTGACACCTACATTTGCATGTTTGACTGGCGTGATTAACTGGTAACCCAAACTATGGTACAAATAGTATGATGCATTTTAGGATCAAATAGTGTGCATACTTGTTTGAGGGATAAAAAGCAGATCTTTTTGATACCAAGGACAACATATGTCGAAGATCTTAAAGTGGAGATACACTCATATACCTGAATATAAGCATTGATAGTCAAATACAAATGAAGAATTGTAACCAGGATATGTCAGGAGAAACAGGCTGGATTCAGTTACGGTTTTACACTGTGCTTTATTAAAGCAGATGAGAGAGCAGATGAGTAATGTTCCACAGTTTAGCTCGTAGGGTCGAGGAATGCCGGCACCCGAGTGAGAGAATGAGAAGTCGAAGCAGATGAGTCAGAGCTGATGAGTAACATTCCACAGTTTAGCTCGTTCGACAGCCGAGACCGGAGGAATTAGAGCTGGAAGCTTTAAGGAGCACTGCGTTCGTGAGAACAGGAGGCAGAGGAAAACCGATAAAGACACTGGAGCCTGAAGACAAGACATGACAAGGTGAGTACACAGACCAGCTAGTAGATCGGAGCTATTGGTACGAGTAACAACAGTCTGACAACGGACAGAGAAACACAGGGAATTATAAAGGGAAGAAATTATAAGAATATGGATATCAGGTGGCAAACAATTAAGGTTAACAACGGAGAAACAAGTAGGGCGGGGGGAAACTCAAATCAAACAGACAGACGCTGTGAGCTGTCAAACCATCCAAACACACACAACACATATTCACAACCCCAAAAGGCAGGTGATTAGCCCCAAGACCCGACAGGATACTACTATATTGAAACATACAAAAGATACATACATATACTAGATACATTAGTAACTGATTAATTATAGTCTAAATGAATAAAATGTGTGCGTGTGTGGTGAGAATGTTATGAGACGTGTTATGAGGCATTTTCTCCTGATAAGCCCGAAAGAAACTTAAATTACACTTTCAGATTTGATCGTACAGATAAGAGCAATACATCAATCAAATCTGTAAAGGGTCTACATTTTTGTATACAGACATAACAACAAAACTTTGTGCATTTATAAAATAAAGATGTTTGTGCATTTATAAAACAAACAAGGTGTGCTGTCTGCAGCCTTTGTCTGCGGTGATCTTCATTTAGACATGCGTCATTAAAATGAGCTGTAACCCAGTGAATACTCAACGAAGTGACATGAGGGATATCTCTACAGAAAGCTTGACATTTCTGCTTTTAAACCAAACAAGTGCTGCCGAAAACAAATATACTGTGATAAAGTAATCCATATAAAAACAATATGATGTCCGTTTTTCACTTCTCCCTTCATTATATCTAATGCGACCACGCCAACGCGCTGAACGCGCTTTGGAGATTATAATGTTTCACTGAAGTGCGCGGCTTGAATAAGCCCATACAACAGAAGACAAAGCAGTGTGAGACTGTTCAAGTTTTTTTATTTTACTGTTTGCTTCGCGATGAGAGGAATAAGACATAATTCACCCCAAAAAGATGTGATGTGGATTACCTAAGCATTTGATATTTCCTCAGAAAAAAAAAGAATGAAGAGCTTTATTCAGCAGGGATCATAAACATGAGTCTCTTTTTATTTATTTATATACTTGTAGTTTTCACATAACGTGTAAACATTTTACTAGTTAGACTTTTTCCAAACTATAATTCCTGACTAAATGTATAATCAAGTGAACCATTATGAAGTTTTAATAATAATATACACTATACCATACAAAAGCTTGATGTATATAATTTAAATGTAACAAATAAATGTAAATGTAACAAGTGTAACAAACAATGCTGTTCTTTCAATTTATCCCCAAAAAAACTTGAAAAAATATTCTCAGCTCTTTTCAACATTAATAATAATAATAATGATAACAATAATTATTTATTTATTTGTAGAAAATCAGATTGTTAAAATGATTTCTAAAGGATTGTGTGACTGGAGTAATGATGCAAAAAAATCAGCTTTGAAAGTCAGCTTTTTTCCTAATAAACTGTTTAACTGCACTCGCAAGTGAATGTTAAGTTATATTGTGGTATAATTAAATATATTCTAAATAAACTACAAACATAAAATTATATACCTTTATTTCAAAAAGTCCTCCAACTCATACGACCGTTTGTCACTATCCTCAAATACGACCCATACGAGCGTTCTCTAAATTAGCTCCCCTATTGGTAACAGGAGATATGATAAATAAACTTTTGCCTAAATACATTGTGGGTTTATTTTAATATGTTTGCTATTTGCGTTTTGAATTGTTTGTGTTTTAAACTCTCCCAGTCTCAGATGTTCGAAACGTTTTGCTAAAAAGATATGGATTTTAGATGACTTCAAGACATGTACTGTACAGGTAAGGTTTTCTCCCGTCTAATAAAGTGGTCGATCGTTTATTAATAATATGAGTTTTTATTTTCAAATCGATTGTAAGGGAAACAGGTCAATTTAGCTCAAAGGGAATCATTTAAGATTTTAAAAGGAAATTTAACAGAATCACTATTTCACGGCTGATCACTGAGATGCCCTGCAATTTACTGAACGAGCCGTTTAACATAAAATCTGCGCTGGATATTAATATCCAAAGTATAGTGAAAACACTATCAATTAGCACAGTAACAAGATCGGCAGTTTAAGACATTGTGACGAGTGGGGCGGGGCCGAGGGATGTGGGAACACGAGCGAGGCCGGTGGAGTGGTTGGTAAATCTGCGACACCTGCGACCCACCACCGGTCTCGAGTCCCACAGAAGAGATGGAAGGATATAAAACTGGAGCGACGACAGTGAAGGACGAGAGAGGACCAGGCCTGGGCTTTATTTTATGTTTTGGTTTTACTTTGTGCGCATCAGTCGTCCGTGAGGGGCTGATGCGCTGTTTTGTGTTTATTTTGTAATTAAAGTTTCATTTGATTGTCCGCCAGTTCCCGCCTCCTTCTTCCCGAAGATTACGAAGGTTTTATTATTACAGTGGTGCCGAAACCCGGGAGAAGGAGGGATGCGCTGCTGAAGATCCCTCGCCGCTGTGGTGAATCCGCGTTGCCATCGAGCAGGCGAGGAGGATGCCGCCATGGACGCTCGAGGCGGTGGACTGGAGTGAGTTGCCGGCCGCCCGCGATGTGGAGGGGCGGCTGCCGTCTGTGAGGGAGCGGAGGAGTCGGCGCCGTTCGCCAGAGAGCCGGAGCCTGCTGCCGTCCGCCTGAACGTGGAGGAGCAGGGAACGGGGGACTCCTGCCGGCTGCCAAAAACCGGAGGAGCCGTCCACCGGGCGGCAGAGGAGTGTCGTGCCGTCCGCCGAGGGCCGTCCAGTGCCACCGCCAGGCACCGCGGAGGAGATCACCCAGTTGGTGGAGGGCCGAGCAGCAGTGCGTCTGGGAACCGGAATTTTATTTTATTTTATTTTTTCCTCTCTCCCCTCTCTCGTCTCTGTCGCTCCTCCTTCCATCTCCTTTTCTCTCGCCTCGTCTGTCCTACCCCCAGGTTCCCGCAGGTAGAGCGCAGTCTCAAGGGTACCCCCCGGCCTGCGAGGGGCGATGGGGGTATGTGACGAGTGGGGCGGGGCCGAGGGATGTGGGAACACGAGCGATGCCGGTGGAGTGATTGGGAAATCAGCGACACCTGCGATCCACCACCGGTCTCGAGTCCCACAGAGGAGATGGAAGGATATAAAACTGGAGCGACGACAGTGAAGGACGAGAGAGGACCAGGCCTGGGCTTTATTTTATGTTTTGCTTTTTATTTTGTGCGCATCAGTCGTCCGTGAGGGGCTGATGCGCTGTTTTGTGTTTATTTTGTAATTAAAGTTTCATTTCGATTGTCCGCCGGTTCCCGCCTCCTTCTTCCGGATGTATATGAAGGTTTTATTATTACAGACATTAACTTGTAAGCACAAAACACAAGATACTTCTCTTTTCAATATGAATAAGGCTTTATTAGATAAATCTAAGACATATAAACTAATCTAACATATAAGCACATGCACTCACACATTCACACAAGTTCCAGGAAGATAGAACGTTAGGGAAGAATGAGTTTAAGAGAATGAAAATGTGGAATCCCAAGTTTACAGCAATACGTGAAATTGCATAGACATAGACAGCCATCAATCACTTAATTATCCCTCGCATTGAGTTCCCCAATGAGGTTAAAATTATATTAGATACACCAGTATAGATCAGTCTGGAGGTACTTGCATTGCCCTTTGTATCGGGGGTTCCCTTTGTTGTCGTTGAAAGGGGGTTTCCTGAGGTCGCTGATTGGCTGGAAGTTCAGTAGTCGTTGAAGTGACGTCTTGGGAAAAAGGAAGACCGTGGGCCTGTCAAACTCTTGTCAAACCTGTCTTGTTTGACCAACTTGTTTGTTTACAGACAAGACCAAAAGCTGCAAAAGCAAATATTTCCAGAGGTACGTCTGTGTCGGTTTGAGCACCTCGACAGAACTTTAGTGCAGTTACATTTTGCACCGAATTTGATGTTGTTGTTTTTTTTATTACTTTTTTACATACCCCACGTCCCCATCAGTACAAGCCCTGTGCTACGTCAAAGTATTAATAATGCAAACAATTTCAGCAAATTGATATGTTGCACTAGCGTACTCTCCAGCTTTTCCTCCTGCTGTCATTGACCATCGACTCAGCTCTCATGCAGACTGTTCCCATTGTAAGTAGTCAGAGCGTTTATATTCTAAAGTTTATATTGAGTCCACTGTATTCTTAATTAAATTTTTCAGCCTTTTTTCAATAACGCAGTGCAACTGCACTGCCATTGGTTTAATCTGTAAACTTTTTTAAACCAATTACAGCGCTGCGTAGCTGCGCGAGCCTGTGGCGATGCAGCGCGCCAAACCCCACCAAAATGGGCGGGGTGAATGGCTATATAAGCAGGCAATCGCCAGAGGAAATCAGATCTTACTCCTTCAGCGACGACTTCACTTCGCTGGATCTTTGCTGAGTGCCTTCGCCTGGAACGAGCTCTCGCCGTCGAAGAGGCACCGCAGCGGACCAGCTGAGACCATGCAAAGCGCCATTGTTATGGCGAACACAATAAATATTTCACATTTTCAAAAAGAGAGCAGTTTTCCTCTTCCACACTCGTCAGTGTTCAGGCCCCTAATCAGCGGCCTGCCATCCGACACCATCCAGCCTCTTGTCACGCGGGCCGAGGCCTGGCAGGCCATCCCCGGAGTGTCCAAGTGGGTGTTGGGGATAATAAAACGCGGCTACTCACTGCAGTTCACCCTGAGACCCCCGCGTTTTAGCGGGGTGATTCCCACCTTGGTAGAGCCGGACGACGCTCAGGTCTTCCGCACCGAAGTGATGACGCTGTTAAGGAAGGGAGCCATAGAGATAGTTCCTCCTTCAGAAAGCGGATCGGGGTTCTACAGCCGTTATTTCCTTGTCCCCAAGAAAGATGGCGGTCTCAGACCCATCTTAGACCTCAGACACCTGAACCTCTCCCTCATGAAACGGAAGTTCAGGATGTTGACATTGAAGCAGATCCTCAGGCAGATTTCCCCCGAGGACTGGTTCTTCGCGCTGGACCTGAAAGATGCTTACTTTCATATCCAGATAGCCCCCCATCACAGACGATTCTTGAGATTTGCGTTCGAGGGTGTGGCTTACCAATATACAGTCCTTCCCTTTGGGCTGTCTCTAGCTCCCCGCACTTTCACGAAGTGCATGAACGAGGCGCTTTCCCCTCTGAGACAGATGGGAATCCGCATTCTGAACTCTCGACGACTGGCTCATTCTAGCCCAGTCCCAAACCGAGCTAGACCACAACAGATCCATGCTCCTGAGCCACTTAGAGTGCTTAGGACTCAGGGTCAGTTTCGCCAAGAGCTCACTGCTCCCCAGCCAATGTATTACGTTCCTGGGAGCAGTTGTCGACCCAGCCTCCTTCTTTATGCTTTCCCCCCGATCGCTCTGATCGCTCAGGTCATCAGACGAGTCAGGGAAGACGGGCACAGAGTCCTCCTAGTGGCCCCACTCTTGAGGAGCCAAGTTTGGTCCTCGGAGCTATTCAGGCTTTCCATGAAAGCCCCATGGCCGATCCCCCTGAGGTGGGACCTCCTCTCTCAGGCGAACAGGACAATCTGGCATCCACAGCCAGAACTCTGGGCTCTGCATGTATGGTCCCTCGATGGGAGCCTCTGAGCCCCCCCGGGGACGTGCTACACACCATTGCTCAGGCAAGAGCCCCGTCTACAAGACGCCTCTACGCCCAGAAATGGTCAGTCTTCGTTGACTGGTGCTTAGCACAAAACAAAGACCCTGTTGAGTGTGACGTATCTCTGATACTGTCATTTCTCCAAGAGCGTCTAGACAAGGGTCTCACCCCTTCCACGCTCAAGGTTTACGTAGCAGCCATCGCAGCATTTCATGATCCTATTGCTGGCCAATCAGTGGGTCGAAAAAGCCCCATTGTGCGTTTCCTGAGAGCTTCTAGG
Source organism: Carassius carassius (assembly GCF_963082965.1). NCBI lineage: Eukaryota > Metazoa > Chordata > Actinopteri > Cypriniformes > Cyprinidae > Carassius > Carassius carassius. Next base: position 21,584,233 of record NC_081790.1, on the reverse strand, counting down.
CAGTTGAAGCCCCCACGTCCTCTCACCGTTCCCACTTGGGACCTTCACACGGTCCTTGGAGCACTCAAAGGACCTCCCTTTGAACCGCTGCGGTCAGCTGACCTTCGGCCCCTAATGCTCAAAACCGCTCTGCTACTTGCTCTAGCATCGGTCAAGCGTGTTGGCGATTTGCAGGCCCTCTCGGTGAGCCCTGCATGCCTTGAGTTTGGGCCCAATGACTCGAAGGTCATTTTAAAACCCAGGCATGGCTACATCCCTAAAGTGCTCTCGACGCCATTCAGAGCACAGGTAATTTCCCTCTCAGCTCTGCCTCCGTTGTCAGGTGAGCGAGAGCTGGATTTACTCTGCCCAGTGAGGGCTTTGAGGATATACATTGAGCAGTCACAGCCGCTCAGGCAATCTGACCAGCTTTTTGTCTGCTTTGGTGGCCGCACCAAGGGGTCCTCTGTCAATGTCACCTTTATTTATATAGCGCTTTAAACAAAATACATTGCGTCAAAGCAACTGAACAACATTCATTAGGAAAACAGTGTCAATAATGCAAAAATGATAGTTAAAGGCAGTTCATCATTGGATTCTGTTATGTCATCTCTGTTCAGTTAAATAGTGTCTGTGCATTTATTTGCAATCAAGTCAACGATATTGCTGTAGATGAAGTGTCCCCAACTAAGCAAGCCAGAGGCGACAGCGGCAAGGAACCGAAACTCCATCAGTGACAGAATGGAGAAAAAAACCTTGGGAGAAACCAGGCTCAGTTGGGGGGCCAGTTCTCCTCTGACCAGACGAAACCAGTAGTTCAATTCCAGGCTGCAGCAAAGTCAGATTGTGCAGAAGAATCATCTGTTTCCTGTGGTCTTGTCCTGGTGCTCCTCTGAGACAAGGTCTTTACAGGGGATCTGTATCTGGGGCTCTAGTTGTCCTGGTCTCCGCTGTCTTTCAGGGATGTAGAGGTCCTTTCTAGGTGCTGATCCACCATCTGGTCTGGATACGTACTGGATCCGGGTGACTGCAGTGACCCTCTGATCTGGACACAGACTGGATCTGGTGGCCACGGTGACCTCGGAACAAGAGAGAAACAGACAAATATTAGCGTAGATGCCATTCTTCTAATGATGTAGCAAGTACATAGGGTGTTATGGGAAGTGTTTCCGGTTCTGGTTTACCTAATTAATGCAGCCTAAAAATCCTTTAACGGATTTGGATAATAAAAGCATATTAGTATGTTATGTGTTAAAGAGAGATGGGTCTTTAATCTAGATTTAAACTGCAAGAGAGTGTCTGCCTCCCGAACAATGTTAGGTAGGTTATTCCAGAGTTTGGGCGCCAAATAGGAAAAGGATCTGCTGCCTGCAGTTGATTTTGATATTCTAGGTATTATCAAATTGCCTGAGTTTTGAGAACGTAGCGGACGTAGAGGATTATAATGTAAAAGGAGCTCATTCAAATACTGAGGTGCTAAACCATTCAGGGCTTTATAAGTAATAAGCAATATTTTAAAATCTATGCGATGCTTGATAGGGAGCCAGTGCAGTGTTGACAGGACCAGGCTAATATGGTCATACTTCCTGGTTCTAGTAAGAACTCTTGCTGCTGCATTTTGGACTAGCTGTAGTTTGTTTACTAAGCGTGCAGAACAACCACCCAATAAAGCATTACAATAATCTAACCTTGAGGTCATAAATGCATGGATTAATTTGACATTTGCATTTGACATTGAGAGCATAGGCCGTAATTTAGATATATTTTTGAGATGGAAAAATGCAGTTTTACAAATGCTAGAAACGTGGCTTTCTAAGGAAAGATTGCGATTAAATAGCACACCTAGGTTCCTAACTGATGACGAAGAATTGACAGAGCAACCATCAAGTCTTAGACAGTGTTCTAGGTTATTACAAGCAGAGTTTTTAGGTCCTATAATTAACACCTCTGTTTTTTCAGAATTTAGCAGTAAGAAATTACTCGTCATCCAGTTTTTTATATCGACTATGCAATCCATTAGTTTTTCAAATTGGTGTGTTTCACCGGGCTGCGAAGAAATATAGAGCTGAGTATCATCAGCATAACAGTGAAAGCTAACACCATGTTTCCTGATGATATCTCCCAAGGGTAACATATAAAGCGTGAAGAGTAGCGGCCCTAGTACTGAGCCTTGAGGTACTCCATACTGCACTTGTGATTGATAGGATACATCTTCATTCACTGCTACGAACTGATGGCGGTCATATAAGTATGATTTAAACCATGCTAATGCACTTCCACTGATGCCAACAAAGTGTTCAAGTCTATGCAAAAGAATGTTGTGGTCAATTGTGTCAAACGCAGCACTAAGATCCAATAAAACTAATAGAGAGATACACCCACGATCAGATGATAAGAGCAGATCATTTGTAACTCTAAGGAGAGCAGTTTCAGTACTATGATACGGTCTAAATCCTGACTGGAAATCCTCACATATACCATTTTTCTCTAAGAAGGAATATAATTGTGTGGATACCACCTTTTCTAGTATCTTGGACAGAAAAGGGAGATTCGAGATTGGTCTATAATTAACTAGTTCTTTGGGGTCAAGTTGTGTTTTTTTTGATGAGAGGCTTAATAACAGCCAGTTTGAAGGTTTTGGGGACATATCCTAATGACAATGAGGAATTAATAATAGTCAGAAGAGGATCTATGACTTCTGGAAGCACCTCTTTTAGGAGCTAAGATGGTATAGGGTCTAACATACATGTTGGTTTAGATGATTTAACAAGTTTATACAATTCTTCCTCTCCTATGGTAGAGAATGAGTGGAACTGTTCCTCAGGGGGTCTATAGTGCACTGTCTGATGTGATACTGTAGCTGACGGCTGAATGGTTGCAATTTTATCTCTAATAGTATCGATTTTAGAAGTAAAGTAGTTCATAAAGTCATTACTGCTGTGGTGTTGGGAAATGTCAACACTTGTTGAGGCTTTATTTTTCGTTAATTTAGCCACTGTATTGAATAAATACCTGGGGTTATGTTTGTTTTCTTCTAAAAGAGAAGAAAAGTAATCGGATCTAGCAGTTTTTAATGCTTTTCTGTAGGATATGTTACTTTCCAGCCAAGCAATACGAAATACCTCTAGTTTTGTTTTCCTCCAGCTGCGCTCCATTTTTCGGGCTGCTCTCTTTAGGGTGCGAGTATGCTCATTATACCATGGTGTCAAACTGTTTTCCTTAACCTTCCTTAAGCGTAAAGGAGCAACTTTATTTAAAGTGCTAGAAAAGAGAGAGTCCATAGTTTCTGTTACATCATCAAGTTGTTCTGAGGTTTTGCATATGCTAAGGAATTTGTATACATCAGGAAGATAACTTAAAAAGCAGTCTTTTGTGTTAGAAGTGATGGTTCTTCCATACTTGTAACAAGAAGTAGAATTTACAATTTTGGCTATATGAATTTTGCAAAGAACTAAATAATGATCTGAGATATCATCACTTGGCTGAATAATTTCAACACCATCAACATCAATTCCATGTGACAGTATTAAATCTAGAGTATGATTTCGACAATGAGTAGGTCCTGAAACGTGTTGTCTAACACCAATAGAGTTCAGAATGTCTATAAATGCTGATCCCAATGCATCGTTTTCATTATCAACATGGATATTAAAATCACCAACTATTAAAACTTTATCTGCATCCAGAACTAACTCGGATGTAAAATCACCAAACTCTTTAATAAAGTCTGTATGGTGCCCTGGTGGCCTGTATACAGTAGCCAGTACAAACATAACAGGGGATTTATCATTAACATTTGTTTCTTTGGATAATGTTATATGAAGTACCATTACTTCAAACGAGTTATACTTGTAGCCTGCCCTCTGAGAAATCCTGAAAACGTTGTTATAAATTGAAGCAACACCTCCACCTTTGCCTTTTAGACGTGGCTCATGTTTATAACAGTAATCTTGGGGGGTGGACTCATTTAAAATAATGTAATCATCAGGTTTTAGCCAGGTTTCTGTCAAACAGAGTACATCTATATTATGATCAGTGATCATATTATTTACAAAAAGTGTTTTCGTAGAAAGGGATCTGATATTCAATAAGCCAAGCTTTATCATTTGTTTATCCATATTGCTTCTGTTTTTTATTTGTTGAACCTCAATTAAATTGTTAATCTTAACTTGGTTTGGACGGTTTTTGTATTTTCTAGTTCGGGGAACAGACACAGTCTCTATAGTGTGATATCTAGGTGAAAGATTCTCTATGTGCTGAGAATTAACTGACCTCTGTGACGGGAGGCAGCTAGCAGACGGTTGGTTTAGCCAGTCTGTCTGCTTCCTGACCTGGGCCCCAGTTAGTCAAGTATAAACACTAAGACTATTTGCCATATTTCTAGAGAGAAGAGTGGCGCCACCCCAGGAGGGATGAAGACCATCTCTTTTAAACAGGTCAGGTCTGCCCCAAAAGCTCGTCCAATTGTCTATGAAACCTATGTTATTCTGTGGGCACCACTTAGACATCCAGCCATTGAGTGATGACAATCTGCTATGCATCTCATCACCACGGTAAGCAGGGAGGGGACCAGAGCATATTATAGCCTCTGTCTCAAAGCAACGCCTCTCGCGTTGGATAGTTGAAGCTATCACTCTATGTTACTCCTCTATGGGCCTTGAGTGCCCCATAGGAGTAAGAGCCCACTCTACTAGAGGGATGGCCTCTTCATGGGCCTGGTCTAGTGGTGTCTCTATCAAGGACATCTGTGATGCGGCCGGCTGGTCGTCAACGTCCATCCACTTTTGTCATATTCTATAACTTGGATATCCCGACCTTGCATGCTCGGGTTCTTTCAGTTTGATACGACGGCCTCTAGCAGACTCCGTCATCATACCACCTCCAGGGAGCTAGCTCCCTCTTAGCAGTGTAGCGTCAAGGGTTCGATGGCTCCGGCCCTCTCACTTATCCTCTGGACCCCAGAGTGTTCAAGATAAGTCTTGTCGTTCCCTACCGTGACACGGCGCGGTTGAATTCATTCCCCATACGCAGTATGAGTGAAGTATCGAAAGGGAACGTACTCGGTTACGAACGTAACCTCGGTTCCCCGGAACGAGTACTGCGTTATATGCCGTGCCACGAGGCTGCGGGTTCAGTGTCGTCGTTTCAGTCGTATGACCTGATTTCCTTTGGCGATTGCCTGCTTATATATCCATTCGCCCTGCCCATTTTGGCGGGCTTTGGCGCGCTGCATCACCACAGGCTCGCGCAGCTACGCAGCGCTGTCATTGGTTTAAAAAAGTTTACAGATTAAACCAATGGCAGTGCAGTTGCACTGCGTTTTATCTCAGGGAACCGAGGTTACGTTCGTAACCGAGTACGTTATGAGTCATTTTCTCCTGATAACCCCGAAAAGAACTTAAATTACACTTTCAGTTTTAATCGTACAGATAAGAGCAATACATCAATCAAATCTGTAAAGGGTCTACTTTTTTATGGATACAGACATAATAACAACAAAACTTTGTGCACTTATAAAATAAAGATAACAAACAAGGTGTGCTGTCTGCAGCCTTTGTCTGCAATGATCTTCATTTACAAACACGTCATTAAAATGAATTGTAACTCCGTGAATACTCAACAAAGAGACATAAGATAGATATCTATAGAAAGCTTGACATGTCTGTTTTTAAACTAAACAAGTGCTGCCGAAAACACATATTCTGTTTTAACAGTACATGCTATCTGTCCACACCTCACAGTCTGCTTTTATTTCCATGTTGATTTTAATTGAACACATCTGTCTAAAAGTATGGAAAAGCTAGTTTAACTTGTCATGTGACACATCAGATCTTCAGTTAATTTGGCCAAATTAGATCATTTTAGGCTGTTCACACCAAGAATAGTAACTAAAGTAACTATTTTAGCATCCACACCAACATCAACCAATGATAAAGTTATGTTTATTATTATACACGCTGCAACAACGTTGTTGTCTGCCACTTTAAATGATCAAGCTTTTTAAAGGTGCATTTTGATTGGCTGTTTAATGTTCATCAGCTGGAAAATATATTCCACTGATGTTGTTCCTCTGTGTCATTAAATGTTAAAAAGTTGTGGTATATACTCATCCTTGGTATGAAGAGGTCTTTAAACTGCTTACAACAATCCTGCTAACATGTTATCATGTAGAAAATAATTGAGAATAATATAGCTTGAAGATACAGCTTTCTTCCCTCTCATTTAGTTAAATTTAAACACAAGATTCTGCCTTTCTCAGTCTGTTTCTCTTCATTTTAGTAATTTAATCACTTCACTCACACATTCTCTCTTTCTCTGTTGTATGGTACAAACAGAGCTGATGGTTGCATGATGGCCTCTTTCAGTTTTGTCAACTGAATGTCTACTAGTGAGGCTCAGCAAGTTCTTGTCATGATCAGCCCTCTCCAAGAAAGGTTTGTAGAAAATTGTAATCAATATTCATTAAATCCTCTAACCTGAATCTTTTGGTGAATTAACTTAATTATATCTATCTTAATTATGGCCCGAGCACCGATGGTGCGAGGACCCTCTTGGAATTGCTCCGTTTATTATTATTATTATTAGGGCTCAAGCCCGAAGGGGCGAAGAGCCCTATTGTTCCCCTAAGGATTATTCTTGTTATTATTATTAGGGCTCAAGCCCGAAGGGGCGAAGAGCCCTATTGTTCCCCTAAGGATTATTCTTATTAGGGCTCAAGCCCAAAGGGGCGAAAAGCCCTATTGTTCCCCTAAGGATTATTCTTATTATTATTAGGGCTCAAGCCCGAAGGGGCGAAGAGCCCTATTGTTCCCCTAAGGATTATTCTTATTATTATTAGGGCTCAAGCCCGAAGGGGCGAAGAGCCCTATTGTTCCCCTAAGGATTATTCTTGTTATTAGGGCCCGAGCACCGATGGTGTGAGGACCCTCTTGGAATTGCTCCGTTTATTATTATTATTATTATTATTAGGGCCCGAGCACCGATGGTGTGAGGACCCTCTTGGAATTGCTCCGTTTATTATTATTATTATTATTATTATTATTATTATTATTATTATTATTATCATTAGGGCCCGAGCACCGATGGTGTGAGGACCCTCTTGGAATTGCTCCGTTTATTATTATTATTATTATTATTAGGGCCCGAGCACCGATGGTGTGAGGACCCTCTTGGAATTGCTCCGTTTATTATTATTATTATTATTATTATTATTAGGGCCCGAGCACCGATGGTGTGAGGACCCTCTTGGAATTGCTCCGTTTATTATTATTATTATTATTATGGCCCGAGCACCGATGGTGTGAGGACCCTCTTGGAATTGCTCCGTTTATTATTATTATTATTATTATTATTATTATTATTATTATTATTATTATTATTATTATTATTATTATTATTAGGGCCCGAGCACCGATGGTGTGAGGACCATCCATCCATCCATCCATCCATGCTCCGTTTATTATTATTATTATTATTATTATTATTATTATTATTATTATTATTATTATTATTATTAGGGCCCGAGCACCGATGGTGTGAGGACCCTCTTGGAATTGCTCCGTTTATTATTATTATTATTATTATTATTATTATTATTATTATTATTATTAGGGCCCGAGCACCGATGGTGTGAGAACCCTCTTGGAATTGCTCCGTTTATTATTATTATTATTATTATTATTATTATTATTATTTATTCTTCGAAAAGTCATGAAACTTTGCACACACCTCAGAACTGGCGAAAATTTACGTTTGATATGGGTTTCAGAAGTGGGTGTGGCAAAATGGCTCGACAGCGCCACCTATACACGTTCAACGGTGTGCGCCTCGAGCTACGTTTCACGTACATGTATGAAAATTGGTATACACATGTATCTCTCCAATACCTACAAAAAAGTCTCTTGGAGCAAAATCCGAAACCCAACAGGAAGTCGGTTATTTTTAATTTTATGAGCAAATTTTGTGTCATTTTTGTCATTTCCATGCGTTGTATTTTAACGAACTCCTCCTAGAGATTCATTCAGATCAACACCAAAGTTGGTATGCCTAATCTAAGGGCCTTTGCGATGTTAAATTGCGAAGATTTTGAGTTTTCGTTAAAGGACGTGTCCGTGGCGGCCTGGCGGATTTCGATGATTCGCCATGAAAAATGAAGTTGCTATAACTCAGACATACAATGTCCAATCTGCCCCAAACTTCACATGTTTGATGAGACCCCGAACCTGAACAGATTGACATGCCCATATTCAGTTATAGTCATAGCGCCACCTATTGGCAACAGGAAGTGACATATTTTACACTGCGACTAACTACTCCTAGAAATTTTATGACATCAATGTCTTTTTTGTGGTCAGTCTAATCTAAAGGCCTGTGCGATGTTAAGTTGTGAAGATCTTGAGTTTTCGTTAAGGGACGTGTCCATGGCGCCGTGACAAAATTCAAAGTCTCGCCATGGGAATAAAAGATGTTATAACTCAGGCATAAAATGTCCGATCTTCCCCAAACTTCACATGTTTGATAAAAGTCCTGGCCTGAACAGATCTGAAGGCCAATATTCCATCGGGTGTGGCAAAATGGCTCGATAGCGCCACCTATACACTTTCAACGGAGTGCGCCTCGATCTATGTTTCACGTACATGTACAAAAATTGGTACACACATGTAACACACCAATACCTACAAAAAAGTATCTTGGTACGAAATCCTAATCCCAACAGGAAGTCGATTATTTAGAATTTTCCCTGCAAAATTGGTGTTGTTTTTGCCATTTTCAGGGGTTGTACTTTAACGAACTCCTCCTAGAGATTTATTCAGATGAACTCCAAACTTGGTCAGTGTAATCTAAAGCCCTTTGCGATGTTAAATTGCGAAGGACTTGAGGTTTCGTTAAAGGGCGTGTCCATGGCGCCCTGACAAATTTCGATGTTTCGCCATGAAAAAGGAAGTTGCTGTAACTCAGACATACAATGTCCAATCTGCCCCAAACTTCATATGTTGGATAAGACTCTTGACCTGAACAGATCTACATGCCAATATTCAGTTATAGTCATAGCGCCATCTATTGGCAACAGGAAGTTAAATATTTTACACTGCGACAAACTACTCCTAGAAATTTTATGACATCAATGTTATTTTTGTTGTCAGTCTAATCTAAAGACCTGTGTGATGTTTAGTTGTGAAGATCTTGAGTTTTCGTTAAAATGCGTGTCCATGGCGCCGTGACGAAGTTCGCTGTGTCGCCATGGGAATAAAAGATGTTATAACTCAGGCATAAAATGTCCGATCTTGCCCAAACTTCACATGTGTGATAAGGGTCCTGGCCTGAACAGATCTGAAGGCCAATATTCCATTGGGTGTTGCAAAATGGCTCGATAGCGCCACCTATACACTTTCAACTGAGTGCATATACACTTTCAACGGAGTGCGCCTCAAGCTATGTTTCACGTACATGTACAAAAATCGATACACACATGTAACACACCAATATCTACGATAAAGTCTCTTGGTACGAAATCCGAATCCAAACAGGAAGTCAGTTATTTAGAATGTTCTCTGCAAAATTGGTGTTGTTTTTGGCATTTTCAGGGGTTGTACTTTAACGAACTCCTCCTAGAGATTTATTCAGATCAACATCAAACTTGGTCAGTTAAATCTAAAGGCCTTTGCGAAGTTAAATTGGGAAGATCTTGAGATTTCGTTAAAGGGAGTGTCCATGGCGGCCTGCCAAATTTCGATGTTTCGCCATTAAAAAGAAAGTTGCTGTAACTCAGACATACAATGTCCAATCTGCCCCAAACTTTGCATGTTAGATAAGACTTCTACCCTTAACAGATCTACATGCCCATATTCAATTATAGTCATAGCGCCACCTGCTGGCAACAGGAAGTGACATATTTTACGCTGAGACAAACTACTCCTAGAGATTTTTTGACATTTAATGTATTTTTGTGGTCAGTCTAATCTAAAGGCCTGTGTAATGTTAAATTGTGGCAATCTTGAGTTTTTGTTAAAGGGCGTGTCCATGGCAAAAATGACAAAATTTGATGTCTCGCCACAGCAAGAGAAGTTGTTGTAACTCAGGCATAAAATGTTTGATCTTCCCCAAACTTCACATGTTCGATAAGAGTGCAGCCCTGAACACATCTGAAGGCCAATATTCCATTATAATGATAGCGCCACCTGCTGGCAACAGGAAGATTGGAACATATATGGAATAAACATTGATATATTCTACTTAAATTTATGAGTTTAAATGCATATTTCTCACCGTTCACCTATTTACTAAAGCCACTCGCTGCCGGTGAGCCCGGGTGCGAGGGCCCGTTCATCGCTGCTTGCAGCTTTAATTATTATTATTATTATTATTCTTCTCTAAGATGAATCGCATTTTTGAGAGCCTAAACATGCTCGAAAAGTCATGAAACTTTGCACACACCTCAGAGCTGGCGAAAATTTACGTCTGATATGGGTTTCAGAAGTGGGTGTGGCAAAATGGCTCGACAGCGCCACCTATACACGTTCAACAGTGTGCGCCTCGAGCTACGTTTCACGTACATGTATGAAAATTGGTATACACATGTATCTCTCCAATACCTACAAAAAAGTCTCTTGGAGCAAAATCCGAAACCCAACAGGAAGTCGGTTATTTTTAATTTTATGAGCAAATTTTGTGTCATTTTTGTCATTTCCATGCGTTGTATTTTAACGAACTCCTCCTAGAGATTAATTCAGATCAACACCAAAGTTGGTATGCCTAATCTAAAGGCCTTTGCGATGTTAAATTGCGAAGATTTTGAGTTTTCGTTAAAGGGCGTGTCCGTGGCGGCCTGGCGAATTTCGATGATTCGCCATGAAAAATGCAGTTGCTATAACTCAGACATACAATGTCCAATCTGCCCCAAACTTCACATGTTTGATGAGACTCCGAACCTGAACATATTTTACATGCCCATATTCAGTTATAGTCATAGCGCCACCTATAGGCAACAGGAAGTGACATATTTTACACTTCGACACACTACTCCTAGAAATTTTTTGACATCAATGTCTTTTTTGTGGTCAGTCTAATCTAAAGGCCTGTGCAATGTTAAATTGTGAAGATCTTGAGTTTTCGTTAAGGGGCGTGTCCATGGCGCCGTGACAAAATTCAAAATCTCGCCATGGGAATAAAATATGTTATAACTCAGGCATAAAATGTCCGATCTTCCCCAAACTTCACATGTGTGATAAAAGTCCTGGCCTGAACAGATCTGAAGGCCAATATTCCACTATAATGATAGCGCCACCTGCTGGCAACAGAAAGATTGGCACATATATGGAATAAACATTGATATATTCCACTTATATTTATGAGTTTAAATACATATTTCTCACCGTTCAACTATTTACTAAAGCCACTCGCTACCGGTGAGCCCGGGTACGAGGGCCCGTTCATCGCTGCTTGCAGCTTTAATTATTATTATTATTCTTCTTCTCCAGAATGAATCGCATTTTTGAGGGCCTAAACATACTCAAAAAGTCATGAAACTTTGCACACACCTCAGAACCGGCGAAAATGTACATCTGATATGGGTTTCAGAAGTGGGTGTGGCAAAATGGCTCGACAGCGCCACCTATACATGTTCAACGGTGTGCGCCTCGAGCTATGTTTCACGTACATGTATGAAAATCGGTACACACATGTAACTCTCCAATACCTACAAAAAAGTCTCTTAGAGCAAAATTCTAAACCCAACAGGAAGTCGGTTATTTTTAATATTATGAGCAAATTTTGTGTCATTTTTGCCATTTCCATGAGTTGTATTTTAACGAACTCTTCCTAGAAACTTATTCAGATCAACACCAAATTTGGTATGCCTAATCTAAAGGCCTTTGCGATGTTAAATTGCGAAGATTTTGAGTTTTCGTTAAAGGGCGTGTCCGTGGCGGCCTGGCGAATTTCGATGATTCGCCATGAAAAATGAAGTTGCTATAACTCAGACATACAATGTCCAATGTGCCCAAAACTTCACATGTTTAATAAGACTCCTGACCTGAACATATTTACATGCCCATATTCAGTTATAGTCATAGCGCCACCTATAGGCAACAGGAAGTGACATATTTTACACTTCGACAGACTACTCCTAGAAATTTTTTGACATCAATGTCTTTTTTTCTGGTCAGTATAATCTAAAGGCCTGTGCAATGTTAAATTGTGAAGATCTTGAGTTTTCGTTAAGGGGCGTGTCCATGGCGCCGTGACAAAATTCAAAGTCTCGCCATGGGAATAAAAGATGTTATAACTCAGGCATAAAATGTCCGATCTTCCCCAAACTTCACATGTGTGATAAAAGTCCTGGCCTGAACAGATCTGAAGGCCAATATTCCATCGGGTGTGACAAGATGGCTCGATAGCGCCACCTATACACTTTCAACGGAGTGCACCTCGAGCTATGTTTCACGTACATGTACAAAAATTGGTACACACATGTAACACACCAGTACCTACAAAAAAGTCTCTTGGTACGAAATCCTAATCCCAACAGGAAGTCGGTTATTTTGAAATTTCCCTGCAAAATTGGCGTTGTTTTTGCCATTTTCAGGGGTTGTACTTTAACGAACTCCTCCTAGAGATTTATTCGGATGAACACCAAACTTGGTCAGTGTAATCTAAAGCCATTTGCGATGTTAAATTGCGAAGGACTTGAGGTTTCGTTAAAGGGCGTGTCCATGGCGGCCTGACAAATTTCGATGTTTCGCCATGAAAAAGGAAGTTGCTGTAACTCAGACATACAATGTCCAATCTGCCCCAAACTTCACATGTTGGATAAGACTCTTGACCTGAACAGATCTACATGCCAATATTCAGTTATAGTCATAGCGCCACCTATTGGCAACAGGAAGTGAAATATTTTACACTGCAACAAACTACTCCTAGAAATTTTATGACATCAATGTTATTTTTGTGGTCAGTCTAATCTAAAGACCTGTGTGATGTGTAGTTGTGAAGATCTTGAGTTTTCGTTAAAAGGTGTGTCCATGGCGCCGTGACGAAGTTTGATGTGTCGCCATGGGAATAAAAGATGTTATAACTCAGGCATAAAATGTCCGATCTTCCCCAAACTTCACATGTGTGATAAGAGTCCTGGCCTGAACACATCTGTAGGCCAATATTCCATCGGGTGTGGCAAAATGGCTCGATAGCGCCACCTATACATTTTCAACAGAGTGCATATACACTTTTAACGGAGTGCGCCTCAAGCTATGTTTCACGTACATGTACAAAAATCGGTACACACATGTAACACACCAATATCTACGAAAAAGTCTCTTGGTACAAAATCCGAATCCAAACAGGAAGTCAGTTATTTAGAATTTTCTCTGCAAAATTGGTGTTGTTTTTGGCATTTTCAGGGGTTGTACTTTAACGAACTCCTCCTAGAGATTTATTCAGATCAACATCAAACTTGGTCAGTTAAATCTAAAGGCCTTTGCGAAGTTAAATTGGGAAGATCTTGAGGTTACGTTAAAGGGACTGTCCATGGCACCATGACAAAATTTGATGTCTCGCCACAGGAAGAGAAGTTGTTGTAACTCAGGCATAAAATGTCCAATCTTCCCAAACTTCACATTTGTGATAAGAGTCCTGGCCTGAACACATCTGAAGGCCAATATTCCATTATAATGATAGCGCCACCTGCTGGCAACAGGAAGACTGGCACATATAAATGATTTTTACATATTCCACTTATATTTACGACTTTAAATACATATATTTCGCCGTTCGACAATTTACTAAAGCCTCTCGCTGGCGGTGAGCCCGGGTGCGAGGGCCCGTTCATCGCTGCTTGCAGCTTTAATTATTAGGGCCCGAGCACCGATGGTGTGAGGACCCTCTTGGAATTGCTCCGTTTATTATTATTATTATTATTATTATTATTATTATTATTATTATTATTCTCCAGGATGAATCGCATTTTTGAGGGCCTAAACATACTCAAAATTTCATGAAACTTTGCACACACCTCAGAACCGGCGAAAATGTACATCTGATATGGGTTTCAGAAGTGGGTGTGGCAAACTGGCTCGACAGCGCCACCTATACATGTTCAACGTTGTGCGCCTCGAGCTATGTTTCACGTACATGTATGAAAATGGGTACACACATGTAACTCTCCAATACCTACAAAAAAGTCTCTTAGAGCAAAATTCTAAACCCAACAGGAAGTCAGTTATTTTTAATATTATGAGCAAATTTTGTGTCATTTTTGCCATTTCCATGAGTTGTATTTTAACGAACTCCTCCTAGAAACTTATTCAGATCAACACCAAATTTGGTATGCTTAATCTAAAGGCCTTTGCGATGTTAAATTGCGAAGATTTTGAGTTTTCATTAAAGGGCGTGTCCGTGGCGGCCTGGCGAATTTCGATGATTCGCCATGAATAATGAAGTTGTTTTAATTCAGACATACAATGTCCAATGTGCCCAAAACTTCACATGTTTAATAAGACTCCTGACCTGAACATATTTACATGCCCATATTCAGTTATAGTCAAAGCGCCACCTATAGGCAACAGGAAGTGACATATTTTACACTTCGACAGACTACTCCTAGAAATTTTTTGACATCAATGTCTTTTTTATGGTCAGTATAATCTAAAGGCCTGTGCAATGTTAAATTGTGAAGATCTTGAGTTTTCGTTAAGGGGCGTGTCCATGGCGCCGTGACAAAATTCAAAGTCTCGCCATGGGAATAAAAGATGTTATAACTCAGGCATAAAATGTCCGATCTTCCCCAAACTTCACATGTGTGATATAAGTCCTCGCCTGAACAGATCTGAAGGCCAATATTCCATCGGGTGTGGCAAAATGGCTCGATAGCGCCACCTATACACTTTCAACGGAGTGCACCTCGAGCTATGTTTCACGTAAATGTACAAAAATTGGTACACACATGTAACACACCAATACCTACAAAAAAGTCTCTTGGTACGAAATCCTAATCCCAACAGGAAGTCGGTTATTTTGAATTTTCCCTGCAAAATTGGTGTTGTTTTTGCCATTTTCAGGGGTTGTACTTTAACGAACTCCTCCTAGAGATTTATTCAGATGAACACCAAACTTGGTCAGTTAAATCTAAAGGCCTTTGCGATGTTAAATTGGGAAGATCTTGAGATTTCGTTAAAGGGAGTGTCCATGGCGGCCTGACAAATTTCGATGTTTCGCCATGAAAAAGGAAGTTGCTGTAACTCAGACATTCAATGTCCAATCTGCCCCAAACTTTGCATATTAGATAAGACTTCTGCCCTTAACAGATCTACATGCCCATATTCAATTATAGTCATAGCGCCACCTGCTGGCAACAGGAAGTGACATATTTTACGCTGAGATAAACTACTACTAGAGATTTTTTGACATTAATGTATTTTTGTGGTCAGTCTAATCTAAAGGCCTGTGTAATGTTAAATTGTGGCAATCTTGAGTTTTTGTTAAAGAGCGTGTCCATGGCAAAAATGACAAAATTTGATGTCTCGCCACAGCAAGAGAAGTTGTTGTAACTCAGGCATAAAATGTCCGATCTTCCCCAAACTTCACATGTGTGATATAAGTACTCGCCTGAACAGATCTGTAGGCCAATATTCCATCGGGTGTGGCAAAATGGCTCGATAGCGCCACCTATACACTTTCAACGGAGTGCACCTCGAGCTATGTTTCACGTACATGTACAAAAATTGGTACACACATGTAACACACCAATATCTACAAAAAAGTCTCTTGGTACGAAATCCTAATCCCAACAGGAAGTCGGTTATTTTGAATTTTCCCTGCAAAATTGGTGTTGTTTTTGCCATTTTCAGGGGTTGTACTTTAACGAACTCCTCCTAGAGATTTATTCAGATGAACACCAAACTTGGTCAGTTAAATCTAAAGGCCTTTGCGATGTTAAATTGGGAAGATCTTGAGATTTCGTTAAAGGGAGTGTCCATGGCGGCCTGACAAATTTCGATGTTTCGCCATGAAAAAGGAAGTTGCTGTAACTCAGACATTCAATGTCCAATCTGCCCCAAACTTTGCATATTAGATAAGACTTCTGCCCTTAACAGATCTACATGCCCATATTCAATTATAGTCATAGCGCCACCTGCTGGCAACAGGAAGTGACATATTTTACGCTGAGATAAACTACTACTAGAGATTTTTTGACATTAATGTATTTTTGTGGTCAGTCTAATCTAAAGGCCTGTGTAATGTTAAATTGTGGCAATCTTGAGTTTTTGTTAAAGAGCGTGTCCATGGCAAAAATGACAAAATTTGATGTCTCGCCACAGCAAGAGAAGTTGTTGTAACTCAGGCATAAAATGTTTCATCTTCCCCAAACTTCACATGTTCGATAAGAGTGCAGCCCTGAACACATCTGAAGGCTAATATTCCATTATATTGATAGCGCCACCTGCTGGCAACAGGAAGATTGGAACATATATGGAATAAACATTGATATATTCTACTTATATTTATGAGTTTAAATGCATATTTCTCACCGTTCACCTATTTAGTAAAGCCACTCGCTGCTGGTGAGCCCGGGTGTGAGGGCCCGTTCATCGCTGCTTGCAGCTTTAATTCTTCTTCTTCTTCTTCTTCTTCTCTAAGATGAATCGCATTTTTGAGAGCCTAAACATGCTCGAAAAGTCATGAAACTTTGCACACACCTCAGAACTGGCGAAAATTTACGTCTGATATAGGTTTCAGAAGTGGGTGTGGCAAAATGGCTCGACAGCGCCACCTATATACGTTCAACGGTGTGCGCCTCGAGCTACGTTTCACGTACATGTATGAAAATTGGTATACACATGTATCTCTCCAATACCTACAAAAAAGTCTCTTGGAGCAAAATCCGAAACCCAACAGGAAGTTGGTTAATTTTAATTTTATGAGCAAATTTTGTGTCATTTTTGTCATTTCCATGCGTTGTATTTTAACGAACTCCTCCTAGAGATTAATTCAGATCAACACCAAAGTTGGTATGCCTAATCTAAAGGCCTTTGCGATGTTAAATTGCGAAGATTTTGAGTTTTCGTTAAAGGGCGTGTCCTTGGCGGCCTGGCGAATTTCGATGATTCGCCATGAAAAATGAAGTTGCTATAACTCAGACATACAATGTCCAATGTGCCCAAAACTTCACATGTTTGATGAGACTCCAAACCTGAACAGATTGACATGCCCATATTCAGTTATAGTCATAGCGCCACCTATTGGCAACAGGAAGTGACATATTTTACACTGCGACTAACTACTCCTAGAAATTTTATGACATCAATGTCTTTTTTGTGGTCAGTCTAATCTAAAGGCCTGTGCGATGTTAAGTTGTGAAGATCTTGAGTTTTCGTTAAGGGGCGTGTCCATGGCGCCGTGACAAAATTCAAAGTCTCGCCATGGGAATAAAAGATGTTATAACTCAGGCATAAAATGTCCGATCTTCCCCAAACTTCACATGTTTGATAAAAGTCTTGGCCTGAACAGATCTGAAGGCCAATATTCCATCAGGTGTGGCAAAATGGCTCGATAGCGCCACCTATACACTTTCAACGGAGTGTGCCTCGATCTATGTTTCACATACATGTACAAAAATTGGTACACACATGTAACACACCAATACCTACAAAAAAGTCTCTTGGTACGAAATCCTAATCCCAACAGGAAATCGATTATTTTGAATTTTCCCTGCAAAATTGGTGTTGTTTTTGCCATTTTCAGGGGTTGTACTTTAACGAACTCCTCCTAGAGATTTATTCAGATGAACACCAAACTTGGTCAGTGTAATCTAAAGCCCTTTGCGATGTTAAATTGCGAAGGACTTGAGGTTTCGTTAAAGGGCGTGTCCATGGCGGCCTGACAAATTTCGATGTTTCGCCATGAAAAAGGAAGTTGCTGTAACTCAGACATACAATGTCAAATCTGCCCCAAACTTCACATGTTGGATAAGACTCTTGACCTGAACAGATCTACATGCCAATATTCAGTTATAGTCATAGCGCCACCTATTGGCAACAGGAAGTGAAATATTTTACACTGCGACAAACTACTCCTAGAAATTTTATGACATTAATGTATTTTTGTGGTCAGTCTAATCTAAAGGCCTGTGTAATGTTAAGTTGTGAAGATCTTGAGTTTTTGTTAAAGAGCGTGTCCATGGCAAAAATGACAAAATTTGATGTCTCGCCACAGCAAGAGAAGTTGTTGTAACTCAGGCATAAAATGTTTGATCTTCCCCAAACTTCACATGTTCGATAAGAGTGCAGCCCTGAACACATCTGAAGGCCAATATTCCATTATAATGATAGCGCCACCTGCTGGCAACAGAAAGATTGGCACATATATGGAATAAACTTTGATATATTCCACTTATATTTATGAGTTTAAATGCATATTTCTCACCGTTCACCTATTTACTAAAGCCACTCGCTGCCGGTGAGCCCGGGTGCGAGGGCCCGTTCATCGCTGCTTGCAGCTTTAATTAGGGCCCGAGCACCGATGGTGTGAGGACCCTTTTGGAATTGCTCTGTTTATTATTATTATTATTATTATTATTAGGGCCCGAGCACCGATGGTGTGAGGACCCTCTTGGAATTGCTCCGTTTATTATTATTATTATTATTATTATTATTATTATTATTATTATTATTATTCTTCTCTAAGATGAATCGCATTTTTGAGAGCCTAAACATGCTCGAAAAGTCATGAAACTTTGCACACACCTCAGAACTGGCGAAAATTTACGTCTGATATGGGTTTCAGAAGTGGGTGGGGCAAAATGGCTCGACAGCGCCACCTATACACGTTCAACGGTGTGCGCCTCGAGCTACGTTTCACGTACATGTATGAAAATTGGTATACACATGTATCTCTCCAATACCTACAAAAAAGTCACTTGGAGCAAAATCCGAAACCCAACAGGAAGTCGGTAATTTTTTATTTTATGAGCAAATTTTGTGTCATTTTTGTCATTTCCATGCGTTGTATTTTAACGAACTCCTCCTAGAGATTCATTCAGATCAACACCAAAGTTGGTATGCCTAATCTAAAGGCCTTTGCGATGTTAAATTGCGAAGATTTTGAGTTTTCGTTAAAAGGCGTGTCCGTGGCGGCCTGGCGAATTTCGATGATTCGCCATGAAAAATGAAGTTGCTATAACTCAGACATACAATGTCCAATGTGCCCAAAACTTCACATGTTTAATAAGACTCCTGACCTGAACATATTTACATGCCCATATTCAGTGATAGTCATAGCGCCACCTATAGGCAACAGGAAGTGACATATTTTACACTTCGACAGACTACTCCTAGAAATTTTTTGACATCAATGTCTTTTTTATGGTCAGTCTAATCTAAAGGCCTGTGCAATGTTAAATTGTGAAGATCTTGAGTTTTCGTTAAGGGGCTTGTCCATGGCGCTGTGACAAAATTCAAAGTCTCGCCATGGGAATAAAAGATGTTATAACTCAGGCATAAAATGTCCGATCTTCCACAAACTTCACATGTGTGATAAAAGTCCTGGCCTGAACAGATCTGAAGGCCAATATTCCATCGGGTGTGGCAAAGTGGCTCGATAGCGCCACCTATACACTTTCAACGGAGTGTGCCTCGAGCTATGTTTCACGTACATGTACAAAAATTGGTACACACATGTAACACACCAATACCTACAAAAAAGTCTCTTGGTACGATATCCTAATCCCAACAGGAAGTCGGTTATTTTGAAATTTTCCTGCAAAATTGGTGTTGTTTTTGCCATTTTCAGGGGTTGTACTTTAACGAACTCCTCCTAGAGATTTATTCAGATGAACATCAAACTTGGTCAGTTAAATCTAAAGGCTTTTGCGAAGTTAAATTGGGAAGATCTTGAGATTTCGTTAAAGGGCGTGTCCATGGCAGCCTGACAAATTTCGATGTTTCGCCATGAAAAAGGAAGTTGCTGTAACTCAGACATACAATGTCCAATCTGCCCCAAACTTCACATGTTGGATAAGACTATTGACCTGAACAGATCTACATGCGTATATTCAGTTATAGTCATAGCGCCACCTATTGGCAACAGGAAGTGAAATATTTTACACTGCGACAAACTACTCCTAGAAATTTTATGACATCAATGTTATTTTTAAGGTCAGTCTAATCTAAAGACCTGTGTGATGTTTAGTTGTGAAGATCATGAGTTTTCGCTAAAAGACGTGTCCATGGCGCCGTGACGAAGTTCGATGTGTCGCCATGGGAATAAAAGATGTTATAACTCAGGCATAAAATGTCCGATCTTCCCCAAACTTCACATGTGTGATAAGAGTCTTGGCTTGAACACATCTGTAGGCCAATATTCCATCGGGTATGGCAAAATGGCTCGATAGCGCCACCTATACACTTTCAACATAGCGCTCCTCGAGCTCCGTTTTACGTACATGTACAAAAATCGGTACACACATGTAACACACAAATACCTACAAAAAAGTATCTTGGTACGAAATCCGAAACCCAACAGGAAGTCGGTTATTTTTAATTTTATGAGCAAATTTTGTGTCATTTTTGTCATTTCCATGCGTTGTATTTTAAAGAACTCCTCCTAGAGATTCATTCAGATCAACACCAAAGTTTGTATGCCTAATGTAACGGCCTTTGTGATGTTAAATTGCGAAGGACTTGAGGTTTCGTTAAAGGGCGTGTCCATGGCGGCCTGACAAATTTCGATGTTTCGCCGTGAAAAAGGAAGTTGCTATAACTCAGACATACAATGTCCAATCTGCCCAAAACTTCACATGTTTAATACGACTCCTGACCTGAACATATATACATGCCCATATTCAGTTATAGTCATAGCGCCACCTATTGGCAACAGGAAGTGAAAAGTTTTACACTGCGACAAAGTACTCCTAGAAATTTTTTGACATCAATGTTATTTTTGTGGTCAGTCTAATCTAAAGACCTGTGTGATGTTTGGTTGTGAAGATCTTGAGTTTTCGTTAAAAGGCGTGTCCATGGCGCCGTGACGAAGTTCGATGTGTCGCCATGGGAATAAAAGATGTTATAACTCAGGCATAAAATGTCCGATCTTGCCCAAACTTCACATGTGTGATAAGAGTCCTGGCCTGAACAGATCTGAAGGCCAAAATTCCATTGGGTGTGGCAAAATGGCTCGATAGCGCCACCTATACACTTTCAACTGAGTGCATATACACTTTCAACGGAGTGCGCCTCAAGCTATGTTTCACGTACATGTACAAAAATCGGTACACACATATAACACACCAATATCTACGAAAAAGTCTCTTGGTACGAAATCCGAATCCAAACAGGAAGTCAGTTATTTAGAATTTTCTCTGCAAAATTGGTGTTGTTTTTGGCATTTTCAGAGGTTGTACTTTAACGAACTCCTCCTAGAGATTTATTCTAATCAACACCAAACTTGGTCAGTTAAATCTAAAGGCCTTTGCGAAGTTAAATTGGGAAGATCTTGAGGTTTCGTTAAAGGGCGTGTCCATGGCGGCCTGACAAATTTCGATGTTTCGCTGTGAAAAAGGAAGTTGCTATAACTCAGACATACAATGTCCAATCTGCCCAAAACTTCACATGTTTAATACGACTCCTGACCTGAACATATATACATGCCCATATTCAGTTATAGTCATAGCGCCACCTATTGGCAACAGGAAGTGAAAAGTTTTACACTGCGACAAACTACTCCTAGATATTTTATGACATTAATGTATTTTTGTGGTCAGTCTAATCTAAAGGCCTGTGTAATGTTAAATTGTGGCAATCTTGAGTTTTTGTTAAAGAGCGTGTCCATGGCGCCATGACAAAATTTGATGTCTCGCCACAGCAAGAGAAGTTGTTGTAACTCAGGCATAAAATGTTCGATCTTCCCCAGACTCCGCATGTTCGATAAGAATCCTGGCCTGAACACATCTGAAGGCCAATTTTCCACTATAATGATAGCGCCACCTGCTGGCAACAGAAAGATTGGCACATATATGGAATAAACATTGATATATTCCACTTATATTTATGAGTTTAAATGCATATTTCTCACCGTTCACCTATTTACTAAAGCCACTCGCTGCCGGTGAGCCCGGGTGCGAGGGCCCGTTCATCGCTGCTTGCAGCTTTAATTAGGGCCCGAGCACCGATGGTGTGAGGACCCTCTTGGAATTGCTCCGTTTATTATTATTATTATTATTATTATTATTATTATTATTATTATTATTATTATTATTATTATTATTATTATTATTCTCTAAGATGAATCGCATTTTTGAGAGCCTAAACATGCTCGAAAAGTCATGAAACTTTGCACACACCTCAGAACTGGCGAAAATTTACGTCTGATATGGGTTTCAGAAGTGGGTGTGGCAAAATGGCTCGACAGCGCCACCTATACACGTTCAATGGTGTGCGCCTCGGGCTACGTTTCACGTACATGTATGAAAATTGGTATACACATGTATCTTTCCAATACCTACAAAAAAGTCTCTTGGAGCAAAATCCGAAACCCAACAGGAAGTCCGTTATTTTTAATTTTATGAGCAAATTTTGTGTCATTTTTGTCATTTCCATGCGTTGTATTTTAACAAACTCCTCCTAGAGATTAATTCAGATCAACACCAAAGTCGGTATGCCTAATCTAAAGGCCTTTTCGATGTTAAATTGCGAAGATTTTGAGTTTTCGTTAAAGGGCGCGTCCGTGGCGGCCTGTCGAATTTCGATGATTCGCCATGAAAAATGAAGTTGCTATAACTCAGACATACAATGTCCAATCTGCCCCAAACTTCACATGTTTGATGAGACTCCGAACCTGAACAGATTGACATGCCCATATTCAGTTATAGTCATAGCACCACCTATTGGCAACAGGAAGTGACATATTTTACACTGCGACTAACTACTCCTAGAAATTTTATGACATCAATGTCTTTTTTGTGGTCAGTCTAATCTAAAGATCTGTGTGATGTTTAGTTGTGAAGATCTTGAGTTTTCGTTAAGGGGCGTGTCCATGGCGCTGTGACAAAATTCAAAGTCTCGCCATGGGAATAAAAGATGTTATAACTCAGGCATAAAATGTCCGATCTTGCCCAAACTTCACATGTGTGATAAAAGTCCTGGCCTGAACAGATCTGAAGGCCAATATTCCATCGGGTGTGGCAAAATGGCTCGATAGCGCCATCTATACACTTTTAACAGAGTGCACCTCGAGCTATGTTTCACGTACATGTACAAAAATTGGTACACACATGTAACACACCAATACCTACAAAAACGTCTCTTGGTACGAAATCCGAATCCCAACAGGAAGTCGGTTATTTTGAATTTTCCCTGCAAAATTGGTGTTGTTTTTGCCATTTTCAGGGGTTGTACTTTAACGAACTCCTCCTAGAGATTTATTCAGATGAACACCAAACTTGGTCAGTGTAATCTGAAGCCATTTGTGATGTTAAATTGCGAAGGACTTGAGGTTTCGTTAAAGGGCGTGTCCATGGCGGCCTGACAAATTTCGATGTTTCGCCATGAAAAAGGAAGTTGCTGTAACTCAGACATACAATGTCCAATCTGCCCCAAACTTCACATGTTGGATAAGACTCTTTACCTGAACAGATCTACATGCCAATATTCAGTTATAGTCATAGCGCCACCTATTGGCAACAGGAAGTGAAATATTTTACACTGCGACAAACTACTCCTAGAAATTTTATGACATCAATGTTAATTTTGTGGTCAGTCTAATCTAAAGATCTGTGTGATGTTTAGTTGTGAAGATCTCGAGTTTTCGTTAAGGGGCGTGTCCATGGCACCGTGACGAAGTTCGATGTCTCGCCGTGGGAATAAAAGATGTTATAACTCAGGCATAAAATGTCCGATCTTCCCCGAACTTCACATGTGTGACAAGAGTCTTGGCCTGAACACATCTGTAGGCCAATATTCCATCGGGTGTGGCAAAATGGCTCGATAGCGCCACCTATACACTTTCAACATAGCGCGCCTCGAGCTCCGTTTCCCGTACATGTACAAAAATCGGTACACACATGTAACACACCAATACCTACAAAAAAGTCTCTTGGTACGAAATCCGAAACCCAACAGGAAGTCGGTTATTTTTAATTTTATGAGCAAATTTTGTGTCATTTTTGTCATTTCCATGCGTTGTATTTTAACGAACTCCTCCTAGAGATTCATTCAGATCAACACCAAAGTTGGTATGCCTAATCTAACGGCCTTTGTGATGTTAAATTGCGAAGGACTTGAGGTTTCGTTAAAGGGCGTGTCCATGACGGCCTGACAAATTTCGATGTTTCGCCGTGAAAAAGGAAGTTGCTATAACTCAGACATACAATGTCCAATCTGCCCAAAACTTCAAATGTTTAATACGACTTCTGACCTGAACATATTTACATGCCCATATTCAGTTATAGTCATAGCGCCACCTATTGGCAACAGGAAGTGAAATATTTTACACTTCGACAAACTACTCCTAGAAATTTTATGACATCAATGTTATTTTTGTGGTCAGTCTAATCTAAAGACCTGTGTGATGTTTAGTTGTGAAGATCTTGAGTTTTCGTTAAAAGGCGTGTCCATGGCGCCGTGACGAAGTTCGATGTGTCGCCATGGGAATTAAAGATGTTATAACTCAGGCATAAAATGTCCGATCTTGCCCAAACTTCACATGTGTGATAAGAGTCCTGGCCTGAACAGATCTGAAGGCCAAAATTCCATTGGGTGTGGCAAAATGGCTCGATAGCGCCACCTATACACTTTCAACTGAGTGCATATACACTTTCAACGGAGCGCGCCTCAAGCTATGTTTCACGTACATGTACAAAAATCGGTACACACATGTAACACACCAATATCTACGAAAAAGTCTCTTGGTACGAAATCCGAATCCAAACAGGAAGTCAGTTATTTAGAATTTTCTCTGCAAAATTGGTGTTGTTTTTGGCATTTTCAGAGGTTGTACTTTAACGAACTCCTCCTAGAGATTTATTCAGATCAACATCAAACTTGGTCAGTTAAATCTAAAGGCCTTTGCGAAGTTAAATTGGGAAGATCTTGAGATTTCGTTAAAGGGAGTGTCCATGGCGGCCTGACAAATTTCGATGTTTCGCCATGAAAAAGGAAGTTGCTGTAACTCAGACATACAATGTCCAATCTGCCCCAAACTTCGCATGTTAGATAAGACTTCTGCCCTTAACAGATCTACATGCCCATATTCAATTATAGTCATAGCGCCACCTTCTGGCAACAGGAAGTGACATATTTTACGCTGAGACAAACTACTCCTAGAGATTTTTTGACATTAATGTATTTTTGTGGTCAGTCTAATCTAAAGGCCTGTGTAATGTTAAATTGTGGCAATCTTGAGTTTTTGTTAAAGAGCGTGTCCATGGCAAAAATGACAAAATTTGATGTCTCGCCACAGCAAGAGAAGTTGTTGTAACTCAGGCATAAAACGTTTGATCTTCCCCAAACTTCACATGTTCGATAAGAGTGCAGCCCTGAACACATCTGAAGGCCAATATTCCATTATATTGATAGCGCCACCTGCTGGCAACAGGAAGATTGGCACATATATGGAATAAACATTGATATATTCTACTTATATTTATGAGTTTAAACGCATATTTCTCACCGTTCGCCTATTTACTAAAGCCACTCGCTGCCGGTGAGCCCGGGTGCGAGGGCCCGTTCATCGCTGCTTGCAGCTTTAATTATTATTATTATTATTATTATTAATCTTCTTCTCTAAGATGAATCGCATTTTTGAGAGCCTAAACATGCTCGAAAAGTCATGAAACTTTGCACACACCTCAGAGCTGGTGAAAATTTACGTCTGATATGGGTTTCAGAAGTGGGTGTGGCAAAATGGCTCGACAGCGCCACCTATACACGTTCAACGGTGTGCGCCTCGAGCTACGTTTCACGTACATGTATGAAAATTGGTATACACATGTATCTCTCCAATACCTACAAAAAAGTCTATTGGAGCAAAATCCAAAACCCAACAAGAAGTCGGTTATTTTTAATTTTATGAGCAAATTTTGTGTCATTTTTGTCATTTCCATGCGTTGTATTTTAACGAACTCCTCCTAGAGATTAATTCAGATCAACACCAAAGTTGGTATGCCTAATCTAAAGGCCTTTGCGATGTTAAATTGCGAAGATTTTGAGTTTTCGTTAAAGGGCGTGTCCGTGGCGGCCTGGCGAATTTTGATGATTCGCCATGAAAAATGAAGTTGCTATAACTCAGACATACAATGTCCAATGTGTCCAAAACTTCACATGTTTAATAAGACTCCTGACCTGAACAGATTGCCATGCCCATATTCGGTTATAGTCATAGCGCCACCTATAGGCAACAGGAAGTGACATATTTTACACTGCGACTAACTACTCCTAGAAATTTTATGACATCAATGTCTTTTTTGTGGTCAGTCTAATCTAAAGGCCTGTGCGATGTTAAATTGTGAAGATCTTGAGTTTTCGTTAAAAGGCGTGTCCATGGCTCCATGACGAAGTTCGATGTCTCGCCAAGGAAATAAAATATCTTATAACTCAGGCATAAAATGTCCGATCTTCCCCAAACTTCACATGTGTGATAAGAGTCCTGGCCTGAACACATCTGTAGGCCAATATTCCATCGGGTGTGGCAAAATGGCTCCATAGCGCCACCTATACACATTCAACATAGCGCGCCTCGAGCTCCGTTTCAAGTACATGTACAAAAATCGGTACACACATGTAACACACCAATATCTACGAAAAAGTCTCTTGGTACGAAATCCTAATCCCAACAGGAAGTCGGTTATTTTGAAATTTCCCTGCAAAATTGGCGTTGTTTTTGCCATTTTCAGGGGTTGTACTTTAACGAACTCCTCCTAGAGATTTATTCGGATGAACACCAAACTTGGTCAGTGTAATCTAAAGCCATTTGCGATGTTAAATTGCGAAGGACTTGAGGTCTCGTTAAAGGGCGTGTCCATGGCGGCCTGACAAATTTCGATGTTTCGCCATGAAAAAGGAAGTTGCTATAACTCAGACATACAATGTCCAATCTGCCCCAAACTTCACATGTTGGATAAGACTCTTGACCTGAACAGATCTACATGCCAATATTCAGTTATAGTCATAGCGCCACCTATTGGCAACAGGGAGTGAAATATTTTACACTGCGACAAACTACTCCTAGAAATTTTATGACATCAATGTTATTTTTGTGGTCAGTCTAATCTAAAGACCTGTGTGATGTTTAGTTGTGAAGATCTTGAGTTTTCGTTAAAAGGCGTGTCCATGGCGCCGTGACGAAATTCGATGTGTCGCCATGGGAATAAAAGATGTTATAACTCAGGCATAAAATGTTCGATCTTGCCCAAACTTCACATGTGTGATAAGGGTCCTGGCCTGAACAGATCTGAAAGCCAATATTCCATTGGGTGTGGCAAAATGGCTCGATAGCGCCACCTATACACTTTCAACTGAGTGCATATACACTTTCAACGGAGTGCGCCTCAAGCTATGTTTCACGTACATGTACAATAATCGGTACACACATGTAACACACCAATACCTACAAAAAAGTCTCTTGGTACGAAATCTGAATCCCAACAGGAAGTCGGTTATTAAGAATTTTCTCTGCAAAATTGGCTTTGTTTTTGCCATTTTCAGGGGTTTTACTTTAACGAACTCCTCCTAGAGATTTATTCAGATCAACACCAAATTTGCTCAGTTAAATCTAAAGGCCTTTGCGATGTTAAATTGCGAAGATCTTGAGGTTTCGTTAAAGGGCGTGTCCATAGCGGCCTGACAAATTTCGATGTTTCGCCATGAAAAAGGAAGTTGCTGTAACTCAGACATACAATGTCCAATCTGCCCCAAACTTCACATGTTAGATAAGACTTCTGCCCTTAACAGATCTACATGCCCATATTCAATTATAGTCATAGCGCCACCTGCTGGCAACAGGAAGTGACATGTTTTACGCTGCAACAAACTACTCCTAGAAATCTTTTGACATTAATGTATTTTTTTGTGGTCAGTCTAATCTAAAGGCCTGTGCAATGTTAAATTGTGGTGATCTTCAGTTTTTGTTAAAGGGCGTGTCCATGGCACCATGACAAAATTTGATGTCTCGCCACAGCAAGAGAAGTTGTTGTAACTCAGGCATAAAATGTTCAATCTTCCCCCGACTCTGCATGTTCGATAAGAGTCCTGGCCTGAACACATCTGAAGGCCAATATTCCATTATAATGATAGCGCCACCTGCTGGCAACAGAAAGATTGGCACATATATGGAATAAACTTTGATATATTCCACTTATATTTATGAGTTTAATTGCATATTTCTCACCGTTCACCTATTTACTAAAGCCACTCGCTGCCGGTGAGCCCGGGTGCGAGGGCCCGTTCATCGCTGCTTGCAGCTTTAATTAGGGCCCGAGCACCGATGGTGTGAGGACCCTCTTGGAATTGCTCCGTTTATTATTATTATTATTATTATTATTATTATTATTATTATTATTATTATTATTCTCTAAGATGAATCGCATTTTTGAGAGCCTAAACATGCTCAAAAAGTCATGAAACTTTGCACACACCTCAGAACTGGCGAAAATTTACGTCTGATATGGGTTTCAGAAGTGGGTGTGGCAAAATGGCTCGACAGTGCCACCTATACACGTTCAACGGTGTGCGCCTCGAGCTACGTTTCACGTACATGTATGAAAATTGGTATACACATGTATCTCTCCAATACCTACAAAAAAGTCTCTTGGAGCAAAATCCGAAACTCAACAGGAAGTCGGTTATTTTTAATTTTATGAGCAAATTTTATGTCATTTTTGTCATTTCCATGCGTTGTATTTTAACGAACTCCTCCTAGAGATTAATTCAGATCAACACCAAAGTTGGTATGCCTAATCTAAAGGCCTTTGCGATGTTAAATTGCGAAGATTTTGAGTTTTCGTTAAAGGGCGTGTCCGTGGTGGCCTGGCGAATTTCGATGATTCGCCATGAAAAATGAAGTTGCTATAACTCAGACATACAATGTCCAATGTGCCCAAAACTTCACATGTTTAACATTCAGTGTCAAGGAGCCACAAACAGGTATTCTGTCCCTTGAATAGTTCAGAAGCTGCACTTTGGATGGAGACAAGGCACATGAACTGAAGTGTTCTTTGTAAATGTTTTGAGGCAGAATTGATGCACCAGAGCCTGTATCTACCATCATCTTAATGGTGCAAGACTGTGCAAGGAGTATGGGTGTGGCTACAGTTAAAGTGCCCATTGGAGCTCCATCATCAGTATTACAGTCATTCACACTGAGGACCGTCACTTCAGGAAGGCTTACTTCATTAACAGACTTCGGTGATGACTTGCACACTTTTGAGAAATGTCCGATTTTCCCGCACGTTCTACATTTGCAGTCTTTAACTGGGCAGGACTTGTCATTTCCAAGGTGATTCACAGAACCACAGCGGTAACATTGCTCTTGACCCTTTATGCGTCTATACTCTCTCGATTTACTCTTTTGTTTTACTTTTCTGCATCCGCATGTTAGTTTGTTTTTGAATTGCTGATACTTGTTTCGATTCTCCTTCAGCAATGACTTTGGCATCTGCAACTGCTGCTTCAATTTGTCTTGCAATAATAAGCGTCTTTTCAAGGGTTAAATCTGGCTCTAATAACAGTCTTTCATGAATTCGGGGCATGCACGTTTTTTTCCACAATCTGATCGCGGACCATTTCATGCTCCAAATCGCCAAAAGCACATGTTTTTACCAGTTCACGAAGCGCAGCAACGTAGTGATCTGTAGACTCACCCACGGCTTGAGCGCGTTGCCTGAAGCGATATCTCTCGGAAACAACATTCAGTTTAGGGGAGAAGAGCTGTTTCAATGCTTGTAAAGATCCATTATATGTATCAGCGGTAAGAGGCAAAGTATTGTAAATTCGCTGCCCTTCTGTTCCCAAACAGTGTATTAGTAATGCTCTCTTCCTCTCGGCGAAAAAACTTCTCGCCACCGATAGCAAGCAGGTAGTTTTGAAACAACTTTTCCCATGCATCAAAGGGAATTTTCGGTTCACCTGGGCAATCCAGAAACGCTACTGGGGGTTACAGAGAGAGCAGAGACATCCTGGCATCCTCGTCGCCAATTGTTATGTTGGGAATCAGTAAAATAAAGAAGCAGAAAACAAGTAGTAGTCTACTGAACCACACTAGGTCTTTACTTCACTTTTTTTCTTCCACATTGCTATCCTACAATAGAACATGTATGAACAACAATGCCATCTAGGGGAGGACTTAAAAGAAGCATAATTATTCAGACGCAACAATATTGTTTATTGATTTACAACACCCAAAATGATTTTGTCTCTCCAGGACATCTACGCAAGGTTTTTCTTTTGTTGAGGACTGCCAGAGACTCCAGCCACACGAGCCATGGATTGCTCTCACCGTTACCATCTGACAGACGTTATCACAGAACCCGCAGCAGCAGACTGCAAGACAAGTTCCTTCCACAGGCAATCAGACTGAACTGAACTCGTACCAGTAACACCACACACGCACACACACACACACACGCTCACCAGCAGCCTCATTCTGCACCCTGATATTCTGTTTGCACTAATTCATACTGTACTGCAGAGGTATATTTACAGTATACAGTGATTGTTGTTTATTGTTTTCATTTTGTTCTCTCTGTATAGTATAGTATTGCACTACATGCCTAAACGCCTCTTTTACCGCCGCACGTACCGCCGCTGCGGCGTTTTTAACGTGCAAGTTATCAAACAAGCGCATCAAAGCACATTTTCGCAAATAGAAGTCAGTTTTGCCTCTCTGATGTGTTACATTTGATGGCTTCAGTCACGAAAAATGAAAGAAAAACACTATAGTTAAAATATTTTAAATATTTAATATATTTAGTATGTAATATTCACAGATGAAAGTTTGGTACTTATGAAGTTATGTGCATTTCGAAGAACGAATTCAAGCAGGATAAATGTCAAGCCTGTGCCTGAGCCTGTGCTTATATTTTCTCTAAGCTACATGGTATTAAACCATATTTTAGATTTGATACATTTAAAAGGTGTGCAGTATTATTTATATTATATGAATTATGTGTTATTTTATTCAAAAGAAATTGTGGTTTAATTTGCATCGGAGCATTAAAAGTGATAGCCTATTTTAGGGGGGTAGGCTACATGCATGCAATGTCAATATTTTCATATATTATGCCTATATTTTAATTTACATTTTAAAATTCCTTTAATAAAACAACATGCATTTTTGTTATTCGTTACCTGTGTAGTGTAGACCTGGTGTGCGTTTTTAATGGGTTATGTTACAGCCCTGCTTGTTTTTAATGTTTTTATTAAATATCTGTATTGACTGCCTGATCATATCATCGTATTATTTACTGCCATGCGACCTAAAAAAGTAAGGCTTGGCGAGCCGAGCAACGAGTATTGCTGCAGGTTGCTTTCGGTGGATGTGCTGTGTTTGTGCTGCTGCGGTCCTCTTGATTTAGTCAGGTGAAACATCTCTCTTACTCGGCAGCAGAGTCTGTGAGAGTGAAGCAGTAACAACTTCCCCTCCGCACTCAGAGCATATAATATTCACTCCGATCCAAGCTCACTGATACCAGAAACACCGCTGCCTTCACTCCGGGGATAAAGTATTTAAGTAGGTTTGAAATGTTATGTTCATAACGTAGCCTATAAAAAATAAAAATAACAGAGTTTCAAAGTGGCTTATTGTGTGTAAACTTTTTTCCCTATCACATGCCAAACTAATAACATTGTAAGCATTAAATCTGCTTTCTGCTGTGCAAATTTTGTTTGTGAGGAAAATAACAGTATATTTTTGTCAGGTATTTTATCTAAATTAAATTAATTTCTTCAAGATTTCAAAATCAAATAGCCTACTGATAATGTAGTAGCACTGTAAGATTACATTTGTTTGAGTGCATTATTGCTAAAGCGATTGCGTGTGAATGTGCTGTATCTGTTTAAATCATGCTTTAACCCGAAAATAATCAGTAAAAGAAACAGACAAAACTCCTTAGCCTTTAACATCCCGCTCGACTCTTGCAGTCATTATAACCAGTGGCGTCATGCCCATTCAAAGTGAGGGGGCACGTGCCCCCTCAGATTTTTCCTCCCTGATAATTTTTTTGTCACAACTTTATTCTTATTATGCTCCATAATATACCAGAGCCTATAACGACTCAAATGTATTATTCTGGATGTGTAATAAATCGGTCAGCAAGCATCAGCCCGCCTCTTTTTCCTAATATGGTGTCTATCAAATTTAGATCGCGTAGCGCTTTAGAATCTTTGCTGTGTATATGTTCAAGGCAAGCAACTCACTCATCTCGCACGTTGAGCTGGCAGGCAATGTTTTACAGATGGTCTTGAAGTGGTAAGTGGGCAAAGCAACAAATCGGCATTGAATTATCTCTCTCATGTGCTCATAACTTCCGTTATTATTATCAGTTCACTTTACTTGCTCATGATTCGCAAGTACCGTATTTTCCGGATTATAAATCGCTCCGGAGTATAAGTTGCATCAGCCAAAAAATGCGTCATGAAGAGGAAAAAGACATATATAAGTCTCATTTATTTAGAAATTTATTTTACAAAATCCAAGACCAAGAACAGACATTTAATCCGGAAAGGTAAGTTATTCAACTACACAGTAACGTTAGCACACAGAATAACAGGCTGAATAGGTGTCCGGTGTGTTAACGTAACACATTAACAGCTATTCAGCTACGCAATAGCATAAAGAACATATACCTGGGAGGCTGAATAGTCTAAATTAACATAACGTTAAGCCAGTGAGTCTAACAAGCAAGTTACCAGTAAACAAGTTCACTAAGCTCCCGCGATTTTCTTCATCCTTCCTTGGTGTCGCTTCTGAACAACTCCGCCAACTAGAGCGCCCTCTCGCGGCTGTAGACGGTAATGTTTCCTCTTGGTTCATCTCAGCCTGAATTAATTTAGATATATAAGTCGCACCTGATTATAAGTCGCACTGTCGCAGGACCAGACAAACTATGAAAAAAAGTGCAACTTATAGTCCGGAAAATACGGTAGCAACTTACAAATGAGGTACTACTTGTCATAATACAACAGTAATGCAGTAATACAAAATATATTATTATCATTAGTTAAAGAGTGTGGCAGATTCAATGCCTCAATATTATTCAAATATTATGCCAGTAAGATTATATATATATATATATATATATATATAGCCTATATGACCACTAACACATGTTAAAAAGAGCAGAACACTGAATTCTATTTGGTACCTACAGGTCATGATGCAGAGAAATATTTTGTCATTTTTTCAAAAGAAAAGGCCAGAAAGTCACAGCCCTAGTGTATCCTGTCAAGAAACTGAGAGGGCAGGTAAGCAATTTGTGGGATTTAGTGAGAATTCCTATTTAGTGGTAAGGGAAGAATAAGTATTGATTTGATGAATGAAAAAAAGTCAGCATTTATTAGTAGCCTATATGTAAGAAGCTTCATATGATTTAATTTCAGTTTTTCAGTCAGACAGCCAAGGCTGTGAGGATTCCGCTCAGATTCTGAGTTTCACACAAAGCCATGAGATTGAAGGTGATTATGTCAGGGGGAAAGTCAAGGCTGTTCTTTGTGACAATTTGATACATAATATAAACATTCTATAAGACATCAAATTATTAAGCATTGTCTACTTTGCAGAAGCAGATGCTGATTTTGTCATCCCAGATGAGCGTTTGGCAAGGGACAGGTACATAAGGAAAGGACCTATTCACAGGGAGGAAGACAGATATCCAAAAACTTTACATGGAAGCAAACTCAGAAGTTTCAGCAAGTCATGGTTTGAGAAGTATCAGTGGTTAGAATACCACAAAACAAATGATTCTGCTTTTTGTTTTCCATGTCGAGTTTTTGGACACAGTACACACCATGACAAGTATTCTGCTGAAGGGTTTAGGGATTGGAAGACTGCTTTGGAGACTTGGAAAGGCTTTGACCGA
The DNA here is from genome assembly GCF_963082965.1 of Carassius carassius. Taxonomy (NCBI): domain Eukaryota; kingdom Metazoa; phylum Chordata; class Actinopteri; order Cypriniformes; family Cyprinidae; genus Carassius; species Carassius carassius. The sequence goes on along the minus strand of NC_081790.1, from coordinate 21,550,200 downwards.
CATAATGCAAGCCAACTACACAAAGCCAACTTTCAAAAGTGGCAGATGTACTTGATAAGTGATCCAGTTGATGCACAGCTGTCAGTACAGAGAGCAAACCAAATTGAGCTTAAAACAAAAGAAAGGCAGAACAGATTCCAGGCAGTCTTCAGGCTTGCAGACATAGCATCAACACTCGCCAGATTGAGATTGCCTTTTTGAGGCCATGATGAATCTGAAACGTCAAAAAACAAAGGTGTTTTCCGAGAAATAACAGGATTAGTGGCAAGGTATGATGATGTACTTCATGCCCACATTGAATTGGCCAAGAAAAACCCTAAAGGTGTGCCCAGTTACCTTTCTGCACAGAGTCAGAATGAAATGATTGGCTGCATTGCAAAAGAAGTCAGAGGGAAAATAATAGATGAAGTGAAGGAAGCAAAATTCTTTTAAGTGTGCCTCGACACAACTCCAGACTCCGCTAAACAGGATCAGTTGTCGGTCATTCTTCATTTTGTTGACAAAACAGCCAATATTCAGGAGTGCCTAATTGACATGGTGAACGTGAAAGAGACAACTGGTATTGGTCTTGCCAGGACTCTTGTGGAGACAATGGAGAAATACAACCTTAAAGTCAGCAATATCAGAGGACAGGGATATGATGGTTGTGCTGCCATGTCAGGAATATATAGGGGCGTACAAGCGATCATGAAACAGACCAATGACAAGGCATATTTCGTGCATTGCTATGCCCATCGTATGAACCTTGTTGTAGTTGATATGTGTTGTAAAAATATACCCTCCCGCAACTTCTTTGGTCTCATTGAGCAGCTCTGCGTGTTCATGGAAGGTTCCACCAAAAGACATAGCTTGTTCATTGATGTACAAAAAGAGTTGATGGGAAATGACCCCGGGAGACCCAAGACACTGAAGTCCTTGAGTACAACAAGATGGGCAGCGCGAATTGACAACTGCAGAGCACTTCTCATTACCATAGATTCTGTGGTGGAGACGTTGGATCGGATTCAGACAAGTGTTGCATTTGGAAGGGGCACATCAGGAACTGCAATGGCACTGAGAAGAGCCATTGATTTTGAATTCTGTTTCCATCTGGTGGCCTTAAGTAGAATTCTGTCGGTGACAGGTACACTTTCAAAATACCTTCAGGGTAAAGACATGGACATCTGCACAGCTATAGATCTTGTGAATGATTGCAAAATGGAGTTGTCTGTCTTGAGGAGGGATGAAGTTTTTAATGAGATGTGGAATGAAGCAGAAATGGTGGCATCAAAGATTGATGTTGAATGGGTGGAAAGAAGGCAACGAAAGGTTTCAAGGAGACTGGATGACAACTGGCAAAGCCAGACACAGATCAATCAAAAAGAGGAGGTGAAGGTTAATTTTTACTTTGCCACTCTTGACCTCTGCATTCAGAGCATAACTGAAAGGTTTAGCATTGAGAACCAACCTCTTCTCAAACACACAGCCTGCCTCACAAGACCATCTTTAGAGAAGATCCCAAACCTGAAACAGCTGTGTGCATACTACGAAGGGGATGTAAATTCAAATCAAGCTGAAATAGAATACAAACTCCTGATACACAGATTAAATAGAGAAAACACACCGCCCTGCAAGATGTTGGCTATTTATCAGTTCCTGCTTCAGAATGGTCTTGTTGAAGCATATCCTGAAATTAGCAAAATGTACCAGCTCATTATCACTCTGCCAGTCAGATCATGCAGCAATGAAAGATGCTTCTCTGCGCTAAAATTCATAAAGAACAGATTGCGTACCACAATGTTGCAGGAAAGAATGGCTGATCTGATGGTTATTGCTGTTGAGGCAGAGAGGACCCAAGATGTGAACTTAGAGAGAGTGAGGGATTCCTTTTGGAGCCTTGCAGACAGACGTTAGGGTAAGCATAAAAGTCCTCTAATTTGTGGTTTTATCATCTGTGTTTTAAGTTATTGGCATTGTGTATAGTCATATTTGTAAATTGATGCACCTGTAATTGTTGAGTGAAGAAGTTAAGATTGCACTATTTAAGAAAAGGGGCAGTATTGCATATCCTAATGTAGAAGTGAATGCCATGTTCAATATGTTTAACCATAACAGCACAAATAATTGACTTGAGCACTTCTGTATAAACATACAAGGCTGGCCCTACCACCAGACGTCCCAGAGGAATGGACTTTACCATGACCTTCACCCACATGAGAAATGGTTTTGCAACAGTTGTTACCCAGAATCATAAATCCAATGGCTAGCTATAACTCTTCTGTCTGGTTCATAGGTTAAATGTACAAGTTACAAGTTACTAGCTTTTCTGTTAGCTCATAAATTACTCTTTACAAGTTCCTTATTTAAAATATAATAATGAGCAGTGTAACTACAGTATTTCAATGATTTTACTAAAGTAATGTTACATATTAAATTTGATTTGATTACTTTTTTTTACATTTCTGTCAAATATTAATCATTTTCAAATAAACGGGGTAGTGTTAACCTTATTCAGCACTGAAATCTGTCAAACTTCTTTCAAAGTCCTTCATCACATATTAATATTAATATTAAAATAACTTCATTTCAGAGCACCACAAAGTCAGACCTCAGCACCTTTATGTACCTTTAATGTAAGATCGTTCTTAGGCCACATACCAATTTAAAATCATAAAAACTGCAATGGTACTGTTTTTAAATCATGTGTAGGGTTGCTGCTAGCTCCGTTAAAGTATTTCTGTCCCTCCCAAACAGCATTGAAATGGTATGTTTAGCAGCCAGTATTAAGAAAAATTCAGGGGGAGAAACCCCCTGACCCCTCCTAACATGATCCATATCACCCGTCAGAAAACAATTGCAACGTCTCAGATTGTGCCCCCCCAGAATTTTGGCTTGCATGACGCCCCTGATTATAACCTTCTGATCAAGCCATAGATAAATATGTTTAACATCAATTCTTGCTGAATATGCAGTTATATTACGGGCTGTTGGCATGAATTGTACTCGTGATGGAGGAAGCTCTTGGATTCCGTTATGTCTTGTACAAAGTTTACTGTCTGTATTGTCGTACGCGTATTTACTCTGTGATTTTTAGTTTGATGTATTATTAGTTCAATTATTAAAAACCAATATATATTCATGATTGCCTCTGACTGAGACGCTCACATCACGAGTCAATGAAATGTCTGATTTTTAGCTACAAGCTCTTTACTTTTTAGTAACTGAAATTTCATAATGATAGGATAATGTTTTCATGGCCAGAGAATATTTTTCCTTGAATTATAAGAAGTGATAACTTTATTGAAAATTGATAAGTTAATCTTACGGCCGTTTGCTGGACAAACCACTGTTTGATTTGCTGTAATTTACAGTAAGAGATATCACTATAATTGATATGAAGAATGGGATATTGACATATGAGTAAATTACAGTGCCTTGTAATGAGTTATTGATATATACAATTGACCTATTTTTCATCTTCAATAATTTTAATTTAACTGTTATATGAGATATATTAATCATATTCCTGATTAATTATTAAAATTCCCTATATATCATTTGAGTTAATTATAATGTACAACCCAGTGCGGCTACATATTATTTGGTGGAGGAACGCGCGCATTTCAAACTTCGTTTTGTGAGCAATCCAGTTCAATCTGTGTATATGGTTATTAATAATTTCTGCACGCGCGCTATGAAATTATGTACTTGTGAGATAAGTTGCAAGACACGAACTCACTCCTAACTGACTGAGGAAAAAAGCTGATAAGTCGGCACGTTAGGTAGCCTACTTATAGAAACGTAACAGTATAGTCACTGTTATTTTAATGAAAGTAAACTGCAGTATAATGTTAAAAAGTCTCCTGTTAAGAGAGACCAAGATCTCTCTGCAGTGAGAACATTTTAATATTAATAAACCGCCAATTAAAAAGACGAAGAAATCTTTTTTTCCTAGTGGCGAAGACGTAAACCTGGACAGGGCGATGCTCCCCTGTTTCAGTTAAAAGGCCTTGCTTATTAAATATCGTTATTGAATTCGTGGTGAACCACAGTGATATTCAAAAATAAACGATAAAAACTCCTGGTCTAAAATTGGCTTAGCTACCCGATTGTAAACCTAAAACATTTAAATCATAAGTGCTATTTTGATAAATGTTTATGAGAGTCAACGGATGGAAAATTCCTGTTGTGCACATTTGGGCTTAGTGCAGTGAAAGAATCCTGCCCGCTCTTGTGCAGTACAGCACTGTTGGAGAATCACCGCTGATGAGCGCACAGAGTTTAGATCACGTTGAAGTCGGCTGTAATTCCGCTTACTAAACACCAGAGGGGGTCCTTTGTTTAGAAGTTCAAAATTATGCCCTGCCTTCTGATGTCAGCCTGCATGAGTGCCATTACGTCATCTCGTTGCCGTTTCAGATAATGCACTCACTGCTAAATCCTATTCCCTTGTGATTTATTGAATTAGATGTCTAAATTCTAAATTATTTGCATTTACAGCTTTACTCGTGCGAATATTATTTCAGTTTTTTCCTTCCTTTAACTGTTTACATTTACTTTGAGTTTGGTTCAAACATGATTTGAATTAAAATGTAATTGTTTAATAGTGGAAATCTAGATGTTTCAGGTCAACCACTGATTGACCCAGTTAGAAGGAAGTAAGGCATCTAGTGGCAGTCTCCTGTTAAATCGACTCACAGCTCTCAGCTCTCTTTGCTCTCTTTTCAATTCTGTTTTGAATTGCATATTTCCACTTTTACCCCTTTTTGATTAACTTCATAATTATTAATGATACCTTACTGTTATCATTGGTTATTAGAGGATATTATTCTAATTTTACTTTTGATTTTTCTTACATGCTTATTTTAAATTTCAATTTAGTTTAAGTTTTAGAATTAAGTTTTCTGCTCACCAGGTTAAGCACAGAGAGGGAGTAAGCCCCCTTGTGGTGAAAACCAGCTACTTCTTCTCCCGTGTTTCATTCCTGTCTTTTGTTATTTTGATTTTTATTCTTTTTCTTCTCTCTTTTGGTTTAGGTTATTTTGATAATTACCATCATTATCATAATGTTTTGTTTGTTGTTTTATCATTATTAGGTAAAGCTGTTACCTCTCATTTCTACATATATATTTACTCAGTTGATGTTAAACAAACCAAACCTTAATTAACTTTAATTTCTTTTGTTCATCCTTTGTGTATTTGATTGTAGAACTCCCTTGGTGATTGGACAGTCATCTCAGGTTTCCAGTGAGCAAGGTTGGCCGACCAGCGTTACTGTGACGGCTGGGTGAATGAAGGACTGGAAAAAATAGCGAGTTTAACAATTTAATAAAAGTAAACAAACAAACAGGAGTACAAAGATGATGCTGGGAAGACGACAATCCAAGATGGTGGTGAGGTGGTGAGGAATCCGGGTGATGACGGTGAGAAGGCAGCAGGAGAGGATGGCACAGGAACTGCGGGGAATAGAGCCGAAGGTAAGTCTTTGTTGCTGAGTGAAAGTGCGGAGAGTGGATGAGGTTCCGGGGAAAACACGGACATCCAAACGCATACAACACTGAAGCCAACAGACAGAGGAAGCGACATTAAACAACGTTCTCACAAACACAAGACGTGAGACAAGCCAATATATAGGGAGTGTGTAATGAGTGACAGCTGCTGCTGATGACAATTAACGGAGACGCACACAAACGAATCAGTGCCGACGCGAAACACACAGACTTCACCACAAAGTACAAAAACCCAGAGATCACGATTTACCAACCGTGACAGTTACCGACACTGGCTGTGAGTGAAACTCGGTTCCTCTTATCTCTGTCCGTTGCGGCACGCAGTGGAGACATCAGCAATTTGGCACTCCAGCGGTAGTCAATCAGTCCAGCCGACACACACAACGCAATCTCTGGGACCAGTACCTAATCCGAGGCCTAAAACGGGGGCCACTCTCTTTTAAGAGAGGGTTCTAGGGAACAGCCCAATTTTGCAGTGCTGTCCGGCGGTTGACATCTTGGTGTTGCCAGGTTGTGTTAAAAGTCACAAGCTGTTTGAGAGGGCGCAAGGCCAGAGTAACGGAGGGCCGGGGACACTGTGGTTGAGTGTTTGGGGAGCGCTGGAGAGGTTGACCAAGCCACGGGTTTCCACCTGAATGGCTTCAATTCACCCAGGTGAACCAAAATGTGATAAAACCCATCCACTTATTATAAGCCACAGAATATTAGATATTCCCCCAGATGTATTTTAAGTGTTTGACCCATTGCTTCTTCAAGCCACACCATCTTTCTAGGTTTCCTACCCAGATAGCCCCACTCACCTGTTGGCCCTATCTTAAAACCTAGCAGTAGGCTTAGGCCTCCTTATTCTCACTAACACATCGTGCTACTATACTATTGTTACTATTGTTTTTATCTCATTTCAAGTGTTGTGTTTTACTATGATCTTTTTCTATCCTCTGTTCTGTTGTGATTGGTTTCTTTTATTTCACATAGAGACAGTAACCTGTGAGAGCCACCAAAGAAGCTAAATAGTAGAGCGACAACCAGCAGCCGGTGTCATCATGCAACCCGCTAGGCTACTGCCTGTCAAATATCCATTTCAGGTCTGAACCCAGAGTCGCCTTGATCAGCTCCTCCTCGAGTCCCAAAACCAGCGCGAGAAAGAGGACAACACAGATCCAGAGCTACAGAAAGAAGTAGAAAGACTTCACAATGCCCTGCAAGATCTTCGCCTCGACACAGATCAAAGAGAACAGCTGGAGAGAGAAGCAAAAAAAGAACTCAACAAAAAACTCCAGCAAGGTGACGCTCTCCTAAAAAGAGCAGAGACTGAAATGAAAGAAGGAGACTCTAAAACCTGGGCCTGCAAAACACACTTGCAAGCGGCCCGAGCTAAAATCAACGAGCTTACTCTGCAGAGAGACAAGCTCCAAGATGACACTGTTCACACAGAACTGAAACAATCTCACAGATTACAGAGTGGCTGGATCGGAGAAACGCACACTACAGAATTTCTCCCGGCCCGCCACTCCAACCCTTTCAGCCAAGAACCCAGAGCTGAAAAAGGGGGTGTAAGCCCACGGCTCAAGAAATCACCAGCCATCTTACAAGAACACCTGTCAACAATGGAGGGGGGAGAACCCTTCCAGAGAATGCATGACATTAAACCCTGCACGGCTCACCGAGAACTTGACAAGCTAGCCAGAAACATCCCTACGTTCAATCCAGATCCTGCAGGAGGACATGACGTTCATGCCTATTTACAAGAAATTGACTTTCACTTGCAAACTGTCACCAACGTGACAGATGTGAACACATTGTACCTGTTAAAAATCACATCCATCCGTGATGTGCATAGTTTTCTGGATCGTCAACCAGAGACTGTCAAAGCGGACTACCAGCAACTGCTAAAAACTTTGATTCTTGAATTCTCTGATCCAGATTCAGACCATGGGCTCCTTAACACTATGGACCTCAAACAGGGCCGACTTGAAAACCCACAGACTTTCTATAGTCAGCTACGAAAAGCCTACTTCGGAGCATGCAACGAACCAGGTATGGAACAGGATGTCGACTTAAAAACTCTGTTCCTCCGAAACCTACATGCCAGTTGGAGTTTTCATCTCAGAGTCCCAGCGTGTCCGCGTAACATGACTACACAAGAGTTACGGAACTTAGCTCACAAAGCTTGCACCAAGCAAAAGACTATTTCTGAAAAGACTGTGAAAAACCCCACAATCTCTGTCTCTGAGCACTGCTTGGAGTTAACCCTAGAGGGCGCCCCACAACACCACAGTCACAGACCTTTTTACAGAGAGTCAATACTGGTCCAAGCCAGCAGAGGGCAACACAATCGTGTTGCAATCCAAAGCACCAGAGCGAGCGCTCTGAAAGATTCTGGGACCGGCGACCCAAAAAGAGCCGATCCCCACTTTCCAGGACACAAAGCCCCGACAGCCGGCAGTGGAACCACTCTCAACATGACACTGGTAAGCTCAATCCTGAGCCCATGTCAGAAAAACACAGGGCAGCCACGTCTGAGACAGCAGAGATCCTGAGGGTGCTAAAAGAGCTTCTGTACATGAAAACTCGCAAGGAAGACAAGGAAGATGAACCAGACATCTTATGTCTAAGCATAAGAACTGAAACAAACACCCTCTCTAACTGCCATCTGTATGAGCCAAGCACCCAGAACACTGCTCGTCATCCACAGACCACAGAGCTAACTGTCACATCACGAGGTGACAGCATCACCCAAGCTCCACAGCTGACAGCTGCACACCCTGAACGAGACAGCACAGGTCCTCACACCAGGTACCACAAACACAAGGTACCAGAAAATGCTGTTTTGACTACCTGCCTTCGCAGCGAGCTACACAAGACCGGTCCTAACCACCCATTGATCGTCACACCTGCCCTGATGCCAACATTCCTGGGCAGCCTTGTCGAAAAGGGGGTGGGCCGAAAAGGAGTGAGCATGGAAGACCTGATCGACACAGGATCAAACCTTGCGGTGATCTCATCTCACCTTTTCAAAAGACTCCAATTTGAAGCTAAGAGACAAGATCGAACTCTTACACCTCAAACTTGTGAACTGAATGTACAGTCGTACAGCCAGAATGACATCCGGTTTGAACAGGTTGCTTCCATTCACCTGACAATCAGTCCGATTAGTCTAGTACATCCTATTTATGTCTCACCAATGAACACTCATGCATTTCTCATTGGCAAAGACCTGCTAGACCACTTTGACCCTTTACTAAAGGGGAGTCGTGGCCTAATGGTTAGAGAGTCGGACTCCCAATCAAAAGGTTGTGAGTTCGAGTCCCGGGCCGGCAGGAATTGTGGGTGGGGGGAGTGCATGTACAGTTCTCTCTCCACCTTCAATACCACGACTTAGGTGCCCTTGAGCAAGGCATCGAACCCCCAACTGCTCCCCGGGCGCCGCAGCATAAATGGCTGCCCACTGCTCCGGGTGTTTGCTCACAGTGTGTGTGTGTGTGTTCACTGCTCTGTGTGTGTGCACTTCGGATGGGTTAAATGCAGAGCACAAATTCTGAGTATGGGTCACCATACTTGGCTGAATGTCACTTCACTTTCACTTAAACTTCAAACAGCTAAAAGACTTTGCTCAAGTGCAAGAACCTCTTTCCCTCCAGCCACACAGGTTGCCAGAGCCAGACTGTCAGGTCACAGAGGTCACGGGAACTCCAACAGAGCCAGACTGCCAGGTCACAGAGGTCAAGGGAACCCCAGCAGCCAGCCATGGGTACACAGCCCCAACGACAGACAAAAGCTCAAGCTCAAGTTCAAGCCTCTGCACCTTAGTCAACGAACAGGGTACGGTGGTACCAGCTTACACCAAAGGGGTCGCTGTTCGGCTCAACCTGCAATGTGGTCAAACCTTAAACCACACGCTGGGTTTCTTCCAATCCTCACCTGAATGTGTGGAACTCGGACTCTCACTTGAAGCCACACCCCTCACTGAAGTGTCATCTTGTATAGTCTACATCTTGTGCAACAACTGCACGGCAACTGACATCAACATTCCCAAGGCCTACCGGCTGGGATGGCTAGTGAGCCATGACTTTAATGACTTTGAACTTGTACTACCTGTCGTTGAGCCCATTCCACCTGCACTGATACCCGAAGGGAGTACAAACAACACATTGTTCACTGCACCCTTCAAATTCATCGCCATCACATCTGTCATGTCGGTGAGCAAAGACCAGGTGTGCAGAATGGATCTGACAGATGACCAACACCTCGCAGTATACACAGTCTCCCACCAGAACGTCAGTGAGACTGATGAAGCTGCCACACCTCTCAATACCAAACTGACTGATGACACACCGACGGAGGAGCCTTACACAGGTTTTCAATCTCAAGTGCAGCAAATTCTACAAGACGCTCATGCACTTCAGAGCAATACAGATCGCCAAAGACTCAGACAAGTTCTTTATAAGCTCAAAGAATCATGTGCCAAAGACTTCTTAAACTGTGGTCTTACCAACCTACACACGGTGCGCATACCTACGCACCCTGATGCTCCTCCCACTTCTGTTAAACAGGACAAGATTCCCATCGCCTCACACGAACCGGTGCAGGAGATCATCGAATCTATGCTGGAGAAAGGTGTCATCCATCCATGCAACAGCACCTACTCAGCCCATCTGGCCCACCCTCAAAACTAACTGCGAGGGGCAACCCACCATTGACTACAGGAAACTGAATCAACAGGTGCCGCTGTCACGATGGCACAAGACCCAGCTGGAACAAGAAATTCCCCGAACCAGAGGAGCCACAATCTTCCCTACACTTGATGTGGCCTTTGGATTCTGGACCATTCCGGTGCACTTGGAAAACCAACACAAACTGGCATTCACACTTGGCAACCGTCAGTTCACCTTCAACAGGTGTCTGTTTGACTATGCCGACTCACCAGCTGAATTCAACATCTGTTTGAACAAAGCCTGTACAGACACTAACTATGCTAGAATCAGTTTCGTGTGCCATCTTCCATGCTGTATGGATGAATGGTTTCAAAACTGCAAACAACAAGCCAGTCAAACACCAACACCTGTTCCAGCAATGTGATAACATCACAAAAACACACAATGTGACTGTGTACTGGAAGAAGGTAAAAGGACACTCGAAGCAACCAGGTCTAGACAAGGACTTAAAAGATCAAACTGACACCTTTGCCAAAACTGGCGCACTAAACAACAGGCTGTGGTCACTTCCAACCCACCCACCCATATTCAAGGTTGAAGTGATTACATACAGCATAAGAACTTTACTAGCTAAACTGCCTACCTCAGAAACGCTTACGCTGGCTCCGTTGTCTACAAAGACCAACATAGCCGACATGCGGGCTTCTGAAACCTCCATAATGACTTTGCTTAAACACCTCTCAGACCCCTCCATCCACCCTGGCAACCAGTCTACAGTCACTGACAGCCAACGGCCCAGACCAATGCATGATACAAAGGACATGCTGCGTGCACAGAAAAACATTGTTGGTTATGCACCGTCTGACATTACAATGCCAGGGCTTGTAATGCCACGGAGCAAAAGGGGGAAAATGCCAATATATTTCCATGATGCATCATGTGCTGCACCACGCAGCACCAGAGCCACTGACAAGACACTAAAGCAAGCGTCATGCCAGCAGCAAGATGTGGCAAAACACCAGGGCGAGCTAAACCCAGTCACTGCCCACGAAGCAAAGAGACTGCCCTGTCCAACCAAAGACAGCCCTCGCTTGTTTCTTCCTCCCCTTTCTCTCTCTCTCTGTATCTGTACCAGGATGCTGCTGTGGTTTGCCGTGCTGTGCTGTCAGCCAAAGAGAGGACAGCTGCCACCATGGTGAGAACCACTAAGACCCCTGATCACCGACGACAGGGCACACTACCCCAGCACCGTAACCCAATACAGCTGGACAGGTGTCCGATGGAGAGAGGACTCCCTCACTCACACTGAGGCCGATGTCAAACACATGTTCAGCCAACATGAGAAAGTGAATAAATCACAGAGGAGACTGACTCTTGTCTGGATGTTACAGGAACAGATTATGTTTATCTGCTGTAGAGAGACTGATGAAGGAATTCTGCCATCAAAGGATTTGTGTAAATACACTACAAAAATAAATGAAACATTTTAATTAGTGTAATTTCAAAGAGTTATAACAGCACTTTTCTTATTGTTAATTTCTGTGCATTTGCTGCAGATCTTTTGTGGTGGAGCAGGACCTGCAAGGAAAGGAGAAAAAAGGAAATACCTGAAACAAAAGAATAAAGTAATGATTTTTTTATTGTGTGTGTGTGTGTGTGTGTGTGTATTTGTGTAGGTTATGAAAATGTCTGCAGACTGGTGTGTGCACTGAGGATGGAGAAGTCCACTGCAGCATCCGGAAATGGTCCAGAGATATGGATGAGATGCTCCATCACTCCAGCTCTCATCAGGACCAGATGCTGCTGTGGTCTCTTCCTCATCGGTGCCCCGAGCAGCGAGAGCATCTAGAGAAAGACCAAAAGACACAGAGGAGTTTGTTCTGCTGGTTTCTGTTTATACAATGAAGGCTGACTTTCAGAAGCTTCAAAAGCTTTTATCTGAAGTGATTGACAGTGCTCTTATTACAGGGGCCTACAATCCTCTGATTCACCTGGAGAAAAGAGCCGTGCTCACAGACATACTGCTGGTTTTGAACCAGTTCAGTGGTTTAGCCCACTACAAAAATAATAAATGAATGCATGTACTTGTAAACTATGTGTAAATGTTTTAAAGGTAGTGGTGCTCATGGGGTGCAGGCACACGATTGTTTGGAGCAGACACAGCAGTCAGATTGTCCTGCACGTGTTCTTCTGCTCTCGCTTCAAGGTTGTGTGGTTCAGAGAGCCGACATCATGGTCTTCCTCATCCTGTTGCTCAACGACATCCCCGTTGAGAAGAGTGAGACTGTGAAGCACAGCGCAGCAGCAGAATTGGCGCAGCTGTGTTGAGATGATAGTAAGATGTGGGGTTCACCATCTGTAAATACATGATTGTTAGAACAGTAAGTTTGAATGAAGCTTTGTATCATGTGTTGTTGACTTGTACATGTATGCATTTATTGTGATGCTAACATTTATACATTCTTTTAATCATTTAAACATGTTTCTTGTTGTCAGTAAATAAAATATAAATATTTTATCTATTCGTGTATTTATTGCTTGACTGAAAACTGATGCATTCACATCAACTGCATTAGTGTATATTCATGTATAGCTATGTCATGACAGAAAATACATTTTGCTTCTTTTACTAAAATGTAATTTTAAGGAAAAAAATGTATATAATTATTGGTTGGCATTTATCATTATTATTGCATGCAAGTGTTGGGGTGGGCAAAGGATGCAGTTCATTATGGGGTAATCTTCATTTTTGAGTAGTAATACTTACATTTTTAGAGTATAGACGGTTTCAACGGCCACAACATAAACAAACGTTACTGCGCATGCGCGCTTTTTTGGACCTAACTTAACTTCCGGTAGACTTCCAAATAGAATCAATAACAACAGCCAAGTCCCTATAGAGTAGATAATTTTTGATAACAAACAAAATATGTTTGCCGCGTGGATCAGGCGGACTTAATGAAAATGCAAATTCATTCTGTGGCAGCAGGAGATGTTTTAAAGCATAGACATAAAGCGCGAGAAATATAGGTTTCCCCAGTAACAGTTGTAAACATAGCAGAGCTGGTACGCTCACACGCTGCTTTATCAGGCATATAACACGCAAGTCTTCCTTCAGAAATACAGCGAAATAAAAACACCTGTGCCTCGTTTTGATATTTAAACATATAAATGTAAGGAATTATTATTATTAAACGTGCAGTACGTAACGTTAATCATGTTTATTCAGCGAAACCTTTTTGAAAATCGATCAGTTTTAAAATTGTGGCGAGTCTCCAAAAATAAATAAATGTATGGGAAACACATCCCGCAGCACAACCACCTGACCCCAACTTCAGTCTACCCATCACCTTGACTTTAACTGCGTTTGTAGAAGTTACTGCAGCCAGACCGATATCCACAACACAGACCGGAAGTTTACTTAGGTCCAGGCGCGTGCGCCCGACGAAACCGTCTATAAAATCATCAGTCTTCTCCAAAGGTGAGATCTTCGAGCAGCTGTTCGACGTGTGCAGACATTGCAGAGTCGCTGAGAGAAACTGTACTGGACTGTGGAGTTAGTGATGCTGTGAAGTGGTAGTGCACCTGTACCTCTTTTTATTATTATTGCCAAACTTATAACATAAAAGATCAGGGTAAGACGGTTGTATTTAACAATAACAATCATAGCACCATAAAACAGTAAATAAAAGTTTTACGTGTTCATCATATGAGATCCTATACAGGAAAAAAAAATCACATAAAATAATTGAAAAAACATTATAGAGATAACGATTTTGGGTTTTCTAATTCTATAAGAAAAAATCACATTAGTGGAGTTAAAAATATAAAAACTACAGGAGCATTGAGCAGCATAGAGCGCCCTCTCGTGGCTGTAAGACGGTCATGTTTTCTCTTGGTTCATGTCAAATTAATTTTGATAAATAAGTCGCAGGACCAGCCAAACTATAAAAAAAAAAAGTGACTTATAGTCCGGAAAATACGGTAGTCATTATCACGATAATCCATGTCCAAGAGTCAATTTCCTCGGATGAGATGATTTTTATTCGTTCCTTTTTTAACACGATGCTATAAACACACACTGACCTCATCGAGCTTTTATTTTGGCACTTCCGGCATTTTGAATTTGCATATTAGCTAAATATTTAGTTTCACCCGAAACATTTAGATTCAACATTTAGATTTAGATTTAGATTTAACATTTAGATTTTACATTTAGATCTAACATTTAGATTTAATATTTATAATATTAATATTAATATTATATTATTAATATTATAATATATATTAATATATATTAATATTATATATATATATATATATTTAAACCGAGAACTGTTATGCTCCTACTATGTAACACTGGAATAAGGATGCACCAATATCACTTTAGTATGATAGTGATGCTTTTATTTGGTGCTTTTTATATTTTAGTGATACCGATTATAGATACCTGTATTTTCATTGAAACCATAAGAATGTTGATCATTATTTGGCTTTCCTTCAGTTATTTTATGCTTAATTATGCCTGTTAAAATGTATTGTATTGCTATATCATATTTTATCTTTCAACTAGAGGTGGTCATGTGATATAGAAAAATATCACAGCACGATTATTTTTAGGAATATTACAATTAATTTTCATGTTGGTTTTTACAATTTTTTATGTGATTGATCAAAGTCAAAGTCACCTTTATTTGTATAGCGCTTTAAACAAAATACATTGCGTCAAAGCAACTGAACAACATTCATTAGGAAAACAGTGTCAATTCAAAATTCGCCTATTAATAAAAACCCATGGGCATTCAAGACTTACCCATGGGTTTTTATTAATAGGCGAAGTTCCTCCTTTATGTCTTTCATGTTAAGTTCCTTTGACTATTAAGCATATTTTGTTGAATTGTAATTTTTATGATGCTGCTAGAAAACGCTTTTATTCAGAAACATGCTTGCATGGAATATTTGAAAATGTACCACCTAAATGTATTTTAGATTTTCTATCTTATGTTAAGTTGAAATGTTTTATATAATGTAAATCTTATGGATGATACTGAACTTGTTTGCCATGTAAATAGCCATGATGCTAACATGGCATAAAAAACTTAATAAACAAACAAACTAATTGTAAAAATTAGAATGGCATAGACAAAAATTTTATTGGCATAGACAGTAAAAAAAAATACACTACCAAAATGTAAACCGCCATTTACGGCATTTAAAATGTATGTTTAATGTGGTAATGAAAGTTCTAGTCTACCGCTAAATCTTTAATCTTTCTCTCTCTTTTTTTCAGCCGACTGACAAAGAGATCAATGTTGTTCAGATTGTTAAATTGGGCATCTTGTCAATCAGCGAGGACACCAGACAAGATTGTGCCTTCCCAGAAGATTTTGTGAATATGGCTGTGATACTGGAAGGGGAGATTTTCATTGTGTATCTCCAAGAAATTCCAAATGCCTTCGTCACATTGTTGACTGCTTTACGCTTTAAACATCAACTATCCCAAAGAGCTGCGATACACCTTTGATGTGATCCAGTGGATCTTCATGAACATTGATGGGGAAAGCTGGTCCGCAAAAGTTCATGGACTAAAAACAAACTAATGCGGTGAAGTGCCAGCAACCATTGCTATTTCCTTTTTTTTCCCATTAAGTTTAATTGATGAATTTGTTAAAGCATCAGCTAAGTTGAGATTAAAGTGGTATGAAACCAATTCATACGTCTTTTAATGTCTTTTCTTTTGAAACGAAGTATGAGATAACAGATTAATCCACAAGAAGTGCATTGAGACAGGTGTAAAACACCTTTCAATGAGGTTGGTGTTTTTAGTAGTTTATTGCAATAAATTTTAAAAATTTTAATAAAGCAAAACCTCGGAGGCAGGGTTCAGACAACAGCGTCAGCGATATCAGAGACAATCAAAGACAAGGTAAATTATCAGGCTTGAATCGGGGCAGGTGGCAGACAGTAGACAAGTCGTGGGCAGAGCAAAGGGTCAGTAAGGCAGGCGGCAGAGAATCGCCAGGATCAGAACAGTTCAAGGTAATACACGGAAAGGCAGGCAGAGATAAACGCTCAGAAATGTCAGACAGGCAAAACAAGACTTCGCACTGTGTGTGTGTTTGGCTGCAGCTTAAATAGGACGTGGAATGAGGAACACCTGGTGGTGATTAGTCCGAGGTACGGGGCCGCTGGGTAATGTAGTCCATAAGAATGTCAGTATTCCGGTGAAGGTGCCCTCCGGTGGCTAGGCACAGTTTACCTGATGCCACCGGGGTGGCTTTCGCACTGATGGCTTGAGCCCGCCATCGCTGCTTGCAGCTATATTTTTATTTTGTTCTATTTATAGATAACTTTTTGTTTTAATCTCTCAATATTTTACAACAGTAGTCAGGTGGTGAAGACAAGAAAAAATAAACTAAATTACAATGTCAATTGCAATCGCTACTTGCACTCTCTGCTACCTGTGACATCACTTGCAATCGACACAAATCGTGCATGTTGCCAATGGAGACAAGAAGCTGTGGTGGTGAATAAACGATTAAAACTAAATTAGAAGGTCTACTACTATAATGTACAGGGTCCTGCAAGAAAAAGACAAGCCCGGGCCGTGGCCACAGAACAGTAGAATATGAACGCATTGCACAAAGTCTTTCATTAAGCGTTTTCCTCCTGCAGAAAAAACAAACACCTAATATGGCATAACAGATAGATAGACTAGATTATATAGATAGATAGATATCCACCAACAGCGACCAAAACGCACTCACTTCCCTACAGCACAAGCTTTCCAACGCAGTTTCCATGGGACAGCACCGCCCACACAAGCACCTGCCAAACAGCGTCAGACACACGGCTACGTTTGCAACAACATTTTCACCAGAGCAAGAGATAAACGCTTAGAAACCATCTAGCATGCATGATGCCTTCTATTTCTAGATGACAAAGACAAAGTTTACCAGTACTACAACACTATGACAAAGGTTACCGGTACTTATCTGAACTAACGTCATGATCACTGCCACTATAGATATAGAGAAAATGTTGATTTTTCACTCTGTGCTATCCAATGACAGTAAAATATATATATATATAAAGTGGGACAATGGGTAAAGTGGGACAGTTAAGCTTAATAATTTATATCTTTACATGGCTATGTTGTTTTTTTTTTTTTTTTTTTTACTAAAAATCAACACTGAGCTCATCAGTAGCAAGTATGTGATAAAAAAAAAAATTCTGTGGCTATGACATCATTTCCGGGGTGTGGCACATCATATTTAACAACCTTGCAGTTAACTGTGACGGTAAGTAAAATGACATAGCATTCTTAGGTAAATAATGTTAAGGTTATAAAAATAAAACAACTCATGGATCATTTGTAATTGTTATATAATTTGTTATAGGATGTAATGGTGAATCAGAATTTAAAAAAATCACATTCATATTAATCTTGGGGTTTTTTTTATGCGATTTTGACACTGTCCCAGTTTGCCAATAGCATATTGTTAAATTGGGACAGGGTATTACTGGCAAACTGGGACAGCCATTCAAGTCATTCTAATGGAGGAATTGAGTTCCCTTTTTATATGTCCCTCATACATTTAGTTAGTTAGCTAGATATTTCAACAAAGACTGACTTAAACTACGCCAACTCTCACGCATTCACTGTGAGACTCACGCAATTAACACTTTTCACACGCTCTCACGCCACACATCCATTTTCTCACGCACAGAAAAATCGCGAAGCAAAGAGGACACGGAGACCGTGTGAATTAAGCCTGTGTGAAATCAATTAATTCCTACAAGAAGAGATGTTAATGAAGGTTACTTTCTTTTAATTAAATTTGAAAATGAAATAAATTTAACCCAATATAAAATTTTGTGGGCAGGCGAGGGAGGGGGTGGGTTGAATCTGCTGTACCTGCACCCCTTCTTAAAAAAAGTGATGTTTATATTATTGTTGTTATTTATATTGTTGTTTATGTTGTTATTGTGTATTAATTTATAAGACCTACTCTTAAATAAAAATTGAATGTGTTTTAAGTGTCCCAGTTTGCCAATAAAGGTGTCCCAGTTTGACAGTAGTGCCTTGAAAAATGTGGTTTGGGGTCATTGTGTGTTTGAGGAAGAGTCATCCATCCTGTGTTTAATGTTTCTTTCTTTTTTATTGTCTATAGTATAGTAGAGCTCCTAAGCTATTTAGAATAGTATCATATGAGCGGCTAAGACATTTGGATCATAATAAAAAAGTATGCAGAATATAAATTATCAGAAAGTGTCCCACTTTACCAGTATTCACCCTATATATATATATATATATATATACACTGTAAAAAATTAAAAATTTATTAACGTAAAATCAAAGGTAACTTACTGGAAACAAATAGCCAGCAAGCTTCAGTATTTTATTCCACAGTAAGATTAGTCAAGTCAAGTCACCTTTATTTATATAGGGCTTTAAACAAAATACATTGCATCAAAGCAACTGAACAACATTCAACATTCAACTGAACAAGGCAGTTCATCATTGAATTCAGTGATGTCATCTCTGTTCAGTTAAATAGTGTCTGTGCATTTATTTGCAATCAAGTCAACGATTTAAGCTTTCCTTGAGATTACTCAAGATTACTGTAAATCTGACTACAGTAGCTCACAACGCACTGTATAATAACTTACAGTATATTTATACTGTAAAATTAATTACAGTTCATGTTTTTGCACTATTTTAAAATACTGTAAAGTTACTATGCAGTATAATTGATTACAGTAGTTTTTATATTCATATACGCATATATACACATAACTAACTACAATCTGTTACATGCTTAAAAAATAATGAAATATAAAGGCTTGTATGCAAAAAAAATTCCACAGTTATATTACTGATTAATAGATGTCACGTAAATTATGACAACACTCAGAAGTCCATTTAAAAACATTTTAAATGGACTTCATCGGTTGTACTCACGTAATAAAATGTATAATATGACTGAAAACACTGTGGTTGTCCCTTCAAGTCGTGCATAACATTAGTGTAATAGGTCGATTTCGAACATAGCTTTAGGCTTATTACTGTGCGTTCACACCGCCGGCGTCAAGAGCGTCAAAAATCTCTCTTGCCGCTCTGCTCACAACGCTGCAGAAAGATTCATGAGCGCTCAGACGCTCTGACGTAGACTGAATGCTTATTTTGTATTTAAAGTGGCCGCAAAGCAAACAATCTTGTTGATCTCGTGCAGACTAACCACAAGGAGGGTAACGTTATAAGTTAACCTCATTAAATATTGTTGTGGACGAAATATTAAGATCCTTTACTTAAAATGAACAATTTCAGACACCTTGGTCCACGTATCACTTTTAATTTATGTTTTATGTCCCTGTACGCAAACAGGGCCACATCATAGATTATTGCAAACGCGAAACAGCAATAATCAACCTGTCCTCCATTGTGCTTGGGAACTAATGTGGTCGGAGCTGCGTTCTCTGGAATCCTCTCAAGCGGTGGACTTCTACTTTCCGATTGGTTGCTTCCCAACCGCGTCATAGCTCATTACCATAAAGTTGCCTTGTTTTCAACTCTCCTCAAGTACGACGCTCTCAGTGGCCAAGTCGCGCCGCGCCGCGCCGCTCCTCGCCTTTCAGGTTCTGAAATTTCTAACTGTTACTGACACCAGTGGCCGTTAGAGGAACTGCAGCCAGTCTCATGCTTGTTCTCAGTGCGCACGCTTTTTTTTTTTTTTTTTACTTACGAGGAGAGTCCGTGAGTGTCTGAATTGTGCTGGAGGCTGGTCGCTTCTTTCCATCCGCAGAGTCCATTTGAAAACACTATTGCTGCTGCTTACTATAATGGCTGGTGTGCCGTACGGTTGTAAGCCCAAGTAGACGAGAACGTGCATGACGTCACATTTTGTGAGTTTTCGTGCCAAAACGGGACCGACTCCTCCACACACAATTGAGCCTACAGGCTGATAGAGGCAACCGTGGTGGACAGTCGAGGTGTCATTCTTTTTTTTTACATCATGGTTGGCTCATACATGTACAAATGAAAACTCTATCTTAAAGATTTTTTTTAAGAAAAAAACCTCCACATAGCTCCTTTAAGATATTAAATAAAATTGTATATCTCACCTGACTGGTTCTTGTTGGTCTTGCTCATCCTCAAAGGCTCAGAAAATGAATTGGAAAATGAGTGCAGGCTGACGGTTTAGATGATTGGTTGCCAGGTATATCCCGTACGATTCCGCTCTTTATGTAATTAGTGTGTTTAATAGAAAGCAAAATAATAATATTAAAAAATATCATGGGAATTGATTTTATCTATTTACCTAGCCTATATTTTTGACATCTACATCTCTACAACTACCTCCCACCCACAAAATTGTTGGCTATAACATATGAGATTAGGTGGTTTTTGTGTCAAAATCTGGCAACCATAAAGATACGCAATTAAAAAACACCCACATAAAACATTAAACTTTTTTTTAATTATATGCTAAATGCCTTAATATATGGGTTACCTTATGAAACGATGTATTATAAAATTCCTTATAAATAAATATATAATTAATAAATAAAATTCCTTGTCTGTTGGATTATTACTGTCATCAATTGAACAGTAATATAAGGATTACTGTAATTATTTTCCCACTCTATTGTTCTTTTCAAAGAATAGCATAAATTGACAGCAACTGTCCTGTAAATAGTTTCTACAGTAAGACAAAGCTGGAAATACAGCAATAATACTGCAAAAGTTATAAAATTGGCAGCAACTTACTGTAAACTGTTTCTACAGTAAGCTTTCTCTGATAATACAGCAATAATACTGTGAAAACAACAGAAATCGTTTACAGTGTATATATATTATTGTGCACTGCTGATGTAGACTAGCTCCAGTGCTCATTGCTGCGTTGCTAAATGATAGCAACTCACCAGGACACTTCACCAACTCTTCACTCATTCTCCTCGGACCATGCATTTAATTGGCTTTTTTAACGGCCATCAGTTCTTGGCAATACCTCATTTGCCCTCTCACGTCTGGCAGGTTCGAAATTATACGGCTGCGGGCCATCATACATGTTGGTTCTTGCCACCTCTTCCTCATCCCAGTTTTTATCGCAACGTTACATTGTCCTAAAACCACTTGCATAAACACTGCGTCCGTAAGGCAGTGTTATCCGTAGGGGCTGTCATTGTTGTTTCACTTCCTGTGTGACATCGGAACTCGGAGTACATCGATCTAGTACGAGTTCACGGGTGGGAAGTCACAGGTTTGACTGCCATTCCAGTGCACTTTCACAGGTTTAAGGTTGGAAAAACATGAGTTACGGGTTGCCTGGAATGTGGCATCATACTAGGCTGAGGCATCATACTAGGCCTTTCCTCCATTTCTCCCCAACGTGACGTCAGCACCGAATTGCGTAAAAAAAAACGTTAATACCAAAAGCGTAAAAAACTGGTCTTTAAGACCATTTTTGAGACATTTTAAAAATGATATACATATCTTGAGTGATTTATGTACCCATTAATCGACAGTGGTGGTTAACCTGCAACATGGCCTTTAATGCTATAAAAGTGTGCACATCGAGAGAAATAAACAGCAGATGTTCAAGGTAACAACTTCTTTAACTTGAGCCAACGCTGCTAATACACATATACATTTGTTAATAAAGTTAATAAAACTAAAACATTCATGTTTTAATGCTATTGAATAAAAATAAATGATCCACTCGAAAGTCTCTGCTCATCGTGACAGGACCTGAATCAGTGAGCTGCGTCTCGGGCCGATGAGGTCACTTCCAGGGAGGCATGTTGTACACGACCCCGTCCCTTGATTCCACCCCCACGTCAAAACAGTGCCACAAAGCAAGACGCGCAGAAAACTGAAGCGCAAAGGGAAAATGGTATACATACAGTCGGCATCTAGTCATAGCTGGGGGCATGGCGAGGGCGGAGTCGGCGTGGGGGAAAACACTGCGAACATCGTGTGTATTTGAATTACAAAAATGCACATATTGAGCACTCATTCCCAGAGACACGTAGAACAATTGTAGTCTCTTTTAACTTTAATATTCATATACACTAGTCCATATCGATATTTGATTCATTTTACAGCCCTAATGTATATGTATATTCTTTCAAAAATAGCCAAATTCCGTGACGTTCTGCTTTATACAGCAAGTTCTATTTTTGACTGGATTCCGCAATTCAATCGTTTCGCAAACACAGACGGGGTGAATTTATGAATGTAAGTGTAAAAGTTCTGACACAAAACTAAGTTGTTACGTGTCCACACGCTTTTTTAAGTGGGTTTATGTTCGACACTAGGCTAACATTACATAGTTTTGCTTCAGGTAGAATGATAAGGCAAATTATATATGCATGCCACTTTCTGAAACAACCTTAGACAGTTTTGATAATGTTAATAATGAACATGATGTTAATATAGCCTGCCTGTGATGAAATGCCGACTGCACTGTAATAATAAAACCTTCGTAATCAGCGTCACATACCCCCATCGCCCCTCGCAGGCCAGGGGGTACCCTCGAGACTGCGCTCTACTCATCATCCTCACAACTTATTGCTTGTAGCCATTTTGTCATCCTTTCCGGCTATGTATGTTTATTAGGAAGGATGTAGAACTTCAATTCATAATTTGTTAGTTTATTGGAGGTACAGAAAACGACACAGCAACTCTTCGGCGTGATTGTCCCGTGTATTTCAAATTGGCGCCAAGGCAATGTTTTCCCCCACTGTCTAAATTTACATCACGGGGCGTTCCCGGGGGCGTTCCCAGACCAACCGTCAAGTCAAGTCAAGTCAAGTCAAGTCACCTTTATTTATATAGCGCTTTAAACAAAATACATTGCGTCAAAGCAACTGAACAACATTCATTAGGAAAACAGTGTGTCAATAATGCAAAATGAAAGTTAAAGGCAGTTCATCATTGAATTCAGTGATGTCATCTCTGTTCAGTTAAATAGTGTCTGTGCATTTATTTGCAATCAAGTCAACGATATCGCTGTAGATGAAGTGACCCCAACTAAGCAAGCCAGAGGCGACAGCGGCAAGGAACCGAAACTCCATCGGTGACAGAATGGAGAAAAAAAACCTTGGGAGAAACCAGGCTCAGTTGGGGGGCCAGTTGTCCTCTGACCAGACGAAACCAGTAGTTCAATTCCAGGCTGCAGCAAAGTCAGATTGTGCAGAAGAATCATCTGTTTCCTGTGGTCTTGTCCTGGTGGTCCTCTGAGACAAGGTCTTTACAGGGGATCTGTATCTGGGGCTCTAGTTGTCCTGGTCTCGGCTGTCTTTCAGGGCAGTAGAGGCCCTTTCTAGGTGCTGATCC
Source organism: Carassius carassius (assembly GCF_963082965.1). Classification (NCBI taxonomy): domain Eukaryota; kingdom Metazoa; phylum Chordata; class Actinopteri; order Cypriniformes; family Cyprinidae; genus Carassius; species Carassius carassius. The sequence goes on along the minus strand of NC_081790.1, from coordinate 21,526,714 downwards.
ACCATCTGGTCTGGATACGTACTGGATCCAGGTGACTGCAGTGACCCTCTGATCTGGATACAGACTAGATCTGGTGGCTACGGTGACCTCGGAATAAGAGAGAAACAGACAAATATTAGCGTAGATGCCATTCTTCTAATGATGTAGCAAGTACATAGGGTGTTATGGGAAGTGTTCCCGGTTCCGGTTAACCTAATTAATGCAGCCTAAAAATCCTTTAACGGATTTGGATATTAAAAGCATATTAGTATGTTATGTGTAAGCCAGGTTAAAGAGATGGGTCTTTAATCTAGATTTAAACTGCAAGAGTGTGTCTGCCTCCCGAACAATGTTAGGTAGGTTATTCCAGAGTTTAGGCGCCAAATAGGAAAAGGATCTGCCGCCCGCAGTTGATTTTGATATTCTAGGTATTATCAAATTGCCTGAGTTTTGAGAACGTAGCGGACGTAGAGGATTATAATGTAAAAGGAGCTCATTCAAATACTGAGGTGCAAAACCATTCAGGGCTTTATAATTAATAAGCAATATTTTAAAATCTATACGATGTTTGATAGGGAGCCAGTGCAGTGTTGACAGGACTGGGCTAATATGGTCATACTTCCTGGTTCTAGTACGAACTCTTGCTGCTGCATTTTGGACTAACTGTAGTTTGTTTACTAAGCGTGCAGAACAACCACCCAATAAAGCATTACAATAATCTAACCTTGGGGTCATAAATGCTTGGATTAACATTTCTGCATTTGACATTGAGAGCATAGGCCGTAATTTAGATATATTTTTGAGATGGAAAAATGCAGTTTTACAAATGCTAGAAACGTGGCTTTCTAAGGAAAGATTGCGATCAAATAGCACACCTAGGTTCCTAACCCAGCAAACATTGGTCCGACAAACTGCCCAGTGTGGTTAAGTGATTGCCATGCTACAATTTAGTCATCATTTCAACCTGTTTTATGTATCCGTTGTTATTATTTTTATGGAATCTATGCATATACATGTAAAACAGATATATATCCGGTCACCATTTTGGTCTGAGTTGTATGTAATTGCCAAAACAGTGCTGCCAAGATGTAGACACAAAACATAGTAATATATTTCGTGAGAGGACTCTTGGAGGGAGATGTATCGATATATATTATATAAAATCTACTGTTGGGTAAGTACATTTTGTATTATTTGATTAACGTGCTTGAGTTTTACTTGTTTGACACGAAGGAACCGAGAGAAATTATGCCCACATTGTCAACTGAGATTCACTGAGTATGGCTAAAATTCGCTAACGTTAGTAGGCTAAAAGTTACTTATTGATGTAATTTTTATTGGTACGCTTTAATTAATTATTCAGGGGACATCACAGCCCTCCTGTCTTATCAGAAATGTCCTGTTCACTTTCTCACAGTTACACACCCAGTTAAGGGTGTTTCTCAACGGCAACACATTAAACACAACATCTTTTTATACAATAAAAATAAAATCTAATGCATGTTGATTACCTTTTTCTAATGTTTCATTCATGATTCATTCATCTCGTTCCAAGGTTTATTTATTTATTTATTTTAGCTGTAGACCATAAAGATATTTTGAAAATAAGTGCATGTCATTTATCTCAATTTTTTTATTTTATTTATTTTAAAAAGAAATGTATTCTCTTCCCTCAGATGCTGTGAAGAGGTGGAGACTCTGAATGGGATGCAGCAATGGCAGAACACCTGAAGCTCGCTCCAGGAAGAGATGAGGGTGGAGGTTACAAGAAATGAGCCAAACTACTGTAATGTGTTTAAGGGATAGTTCACCCAAAAATGAAAATAGTCATAATTTTCTCACCCTTATGTTACGATCATAATCATTTTTCCTACAATGGCAGTTAATGGATTGTGAGATCCGCTTGGTTACAAATATTCTTCCAAATATCTTTGTTTATAAGACAACTGTGTAAGTCAATGACAAGATTAATAAAGACATGATAAAAAGAAACCATCTTTTAACATTTTAGTCGAAAACACGTGAACGCATTCTCAGAAATGTAATATTTTAATTCATGTCGGTTCTATATAGTTTAACATCATTTACACCACTTTGATTTTATAAATAGCAATGATTTCAAACATATTTTATGATGAGGGTCTTCAATTTTTTATGATTTTCTTGTCACATGACAACAATGGCTCCTGCAAGGTGGTTATGCCACGTTCAAATATAATATTCTTAATATTATTTATATGATTAAACTATTTAAAAATAAATGCAATTAATAAAAACATTAATAAACAAATACTGCGAAAATAGACATTTTTGACAATAATAATGGACTTCAAGATTGAGTATTTCAGCACTTTTTATTCAGTGATGACCCTCATTAAATCATATTTCTGACGAAAATGGTAGGCCTGTAAACTTATTTCAGAAATCCAAAATGGATACAAAGATTACATTGAAAAACTAATTTTTTAAATAGATTTTTATTATCTTGAAGATTCCTATTTGTCATTGTCCCAGTAAAGCAAACGTGAAAACAATATCGTCAGAACATAGAAAGGTATACAGGTTTGAAACATAAGGGTGAGTAAATTACAGAATTTTCCCTTTATATAATAATTCAGTATTTTGTAATTGGTATTTTAGTTTGGTTAACAGATGCTAAACTGTTCAAAAACAATAAAATGTGCTAAATCAGAACATGCTTCTTTTTTGCATACGTCCACAAACAATGTGTTATTGTTTGTGATGTACACGTGATTAAGATGTTTTATGGGACGTTCAGGTCTGACTGGACCGATCTTGAACTTTTGTCCAGATGTGTTAAACCTCAAGACATAATTGATTGCCTTTCACGCTTTTACAGAGTGGGTATGTGGTTATTTTATATGCAGGCTTATATGTACATACACTTAAACTATACAGCAACGCATTTAAACATTTAAACGACGACGTCCAGAAATCTACGCATTTGGACGTCCAGAAGATGACGCATTTAGACATCCAGGAGACATGCAGAAAAGACGTGTAGTTCACGTCAAAGACGTCGGTTCAACTTTCATTTTGGAACTATTTTTCAACCATGACGGGACGTGTCGGACGGACGTCTTTTCAATGGTCAAAAGACGTCCAAATGTTTGCTGGGTAACTGATGACGAAGAATTGACAGAGCAACCATCAAGTCTTAGACAGTGTTCTAGGTTATTACAAGGAGAGTTTTTAGGTCCTATAATTAACACCTCTGTTTTTTCAGAATTTAGCAGTAAGAAATTACTCGTCATCCAGTTTTTTATATCGACTATGCATTCCATTAGTTTTTCAAATTGGTGTGTTTCACCAGGCCGCGAAGAAATATAGAGCTGAGTATCATCAGCATAACAATGAAAGCTAATACCATGTTTCCTGATGATATCTCCCAAGGGTAACATATAAAGCGTGAAAAGTAGCGGCCCTAGTACTGAGCCTTGAGGTACTCCATACTGCACTTGTGATCGATATGATACATCTTCATTCACTGCTATGAACTGATGGCAGTCATATAAGTATGATTTAAACCATGCTAATGCACTTCCATTGATGCCAACAAAGTGTTCAAGTCTATGCAAAAGAATGTTGTGGTCAATTGTGTCAAACGTAGCACTAAGATCCAATAAAACTAATAGAGAGATACACCCACGATCAGATGATAAGAGCAGATCATTTGTAACTCTAAGGAGAGCAGTCTCAGTACTATGATACGGTCTAAATCCTGACTGGAAATCCTCACATATACCATTTTTCTCTAAGAAGGAATATAATTGTGAGGATACCACATTTTCTAGTATCTTGGACAGAAAAGGGAGATTCGAGATTGGTCTATAATTAACTAGTTCTTTGGGGTCAAGTTGTGTTTTTTTGATGAGAGGCTTAATAACAGCCAGTTTGAAGGTTTTGGGGACATATCCTAATGACAATGAGGAATTAATAATAGTCAGAAGAGGATCTATGACTTCTGGAAGCACCTGTTTTAGGAGCTTAGATGGTATAGGGTCTAACATACATGTTGTTGGTTTAGATGATTTAACAAGTTTATACAATTCTTCCTCTCCTATAGTAGAGAATGAGTGGAACTGTTCCTCAGGGGGTCTATAGTGCACTGTCTGATGTGATACTGTAGCTGACGGCTGAATGGTTGCATTTTTATCTCTAATAGTATCGATTTTAGAAGTAAAGTAGTTCATAAAGTCATTACTGCTGTGGTGTTGAGAAATGTCAACACTTGAGGCTTTATTTCTCGTTAATTTAGCCACTGTATTGTATAAATACCTGGGGTTATGTTTGTTTTCTTCTAAAAGAGAAGAAAAGTGATCGGATCTAGCAGTTTTTAATGCTTTTCTGTAGGATAGGTTACTTTCCCGCCAAGAAATACGAAATACCGCTAGTTTTGTTTTCCTCCAGCTGCACTCCATTTTTCGGGCTGCTCTCTTTAGGGTGCGAGTATGCTTATTATACCATGGTGTCAAACTGTTTTCCTTAACCTTCCTTAAGCGTAAATGATCAACTGTATTTAAAGTGCTAGAAAAGAGAGAGTCCATAGTTTCTGTTACATCATCAAGTTGTTCTGAGGTTTTGGATATGCTAAGGAATTTGGATACATCAGGAAGATAACTTAAAAAGCAGCCTTTTGTGGTAGAAGTGATGGTTCTTCCATACTTGTAACAAGAAGTAGAATTTACAATTTTGGCTATATGAAGTTTGCACAGAACTAAATAATGATCTGAGATATCATCACTTGGCTGAATAATTTCAACACTATCAACATCAATTCCATGTGACAGTATACAATCTAGAGGTTGATTTCGACAATGAGTAGGTCCTGAAACGTGTTGTCTAACCCCAATAGAGTTCAGAATGTCTATAAATGCTGATCCCAATGCATCTTTTTCATTATCAACATGGATATTAAAATCACCAACTATTAAAACTTTATCTGCAGCCAGAACTAACTCGGATGTAAAATCACCAAACTCTTTAATAAAGTCTGTATGGTGCCCTGGTGGCCTGTATACAGTAGCCAGTACAAACATAACAGGGGATTTATCATTAACATTTGTTTCTCTGGATAATGTTATATGAAGCACCATTACTTCAAACAAGTTATACTTGAAGCCTGCCCTCTGAGAAATCCTGAAAACGTTGTTATAAATTGAACTGTCTGTATCAATAGAGCATCAAACTAGAGTGACACGCAAAATAAAAGCAGCGTTGCAAATAAATTAATAGATATGACCATAGAAAATATGTATTGCACAATCATTGCTTTCGTGCTGTTTTTCGTGCTGCAGACCGATAATATTGGCCTATGGACCCAGTAAACAACGAATTATTATTTTTTGTTTCTTATAGCATTATAGTTTTGTATTGTTTGTAGTGTCATCAACGTTTACAAAGACATATTAGGGAATACATTTTAATTATATTTTGCTAAGATGAATGAAATTACTCGAAGAAAAAAAAAAGATTAATTCATTTACGAGACTTATTTTTTTCAGTCTGAATGTAACTTGGATTGATAAAGGCATACTGAAAAAACAGCAGTTTTTAGGAGATATTGAAATGTGAAATTAACCCATGAGTCTACTGTCATAAAGGTCAGTCAGTTTAAGGAAGTTGTGCATATCAGTGAAGTTTTCTGACAGAGTAATGATGTAACTAAAACTACCATTGCCTGTCGGTTTGTGCCATTTAACAGCGTCTCTTCTGCATGTTCCAGGGCCTCCATGGTGTGGAAGGGCAGCTCCAAGGGCTCCGACAGTGGCTGTACCACAGACTCCGATTGTCCACACCTGCAGGACTGGCGGAATTGACTAAACTCCTCCCGCAGGTCCTTCACCTCCTTGGACAGCTCTGTCACTGCAGTAAGAAGTTTTTGCATAGCCACATCTATTGACAAAGAAAATTGTACAAACAAATTTCAGAAGATGTTGAACTAAAAAATTACTTCGAGCAGTCAGTGTAATGTTTTTTTTTATAATTGTCATACACTAATGTTCAAAGGTTTGGGATCACCCAAAACATTTTTGTATGGGACCACTCTTGGACTGCTGTAAAACCATTATTTCATGAGGCTGGTTATAATGATTCCAAATGGAAAAATGAATGATGGTAAGAAACTTTTAAACAGTTGTTTATTTTAGCAATGTCTCCCTCCATTGGTTTAAGCTAACAGTTGATAAGTGGTAAATCCTTCAATGATTTAAATCATTGAGGAAAGAAAAGCCTGGGCCGCTAGGATTTAATTGTACTTACCTTTTAATGCCAACCTGGCAGTTTCTGAAGAATCTGAAACAACTATGAAAAGAGAAATTAAACCATTTGACTGGATATACTGCATTTGACTCGAATTTGAATGTTTGAATTGACTGAATTTAATTACTTCTTTTTAAAAGCATACCTTCAGGAGATGGCCTCTGGAGTAAATTCATTGGAGAGAACACCAATTCATCACCAGGGAACGATGCTGGGACATTGGGGTAAGACAACATGGGAGAATTGGGGCGTTGGAGGGTCTGATAGATTCGTGGAGGTGGTGATGGTTGGCTGATCTGACTGGCTAGTTGGGTCGCTGCTTTGTGTAAAGAAAAAAAATGTGGCGGTGGGGGGGGGGGGGGGTGTTTAAGGGCAAACGTGTGTAATGCATATTTTATGCTATTTTTTGCAAAAGCTTTCTTCATGTACACAAACACACACACACACGCCACAATGTGGCTAACACTACCTGGAAATAAAACACTTTTGGGGCTTGGGTGAATCTGCGCTCATTCTGGGGCTCCTCGTCTGAGTGATAAACTGGATTCGGTCTAAAAGTAAACAAGGGAGCAAAGCACTTAAATTGTCAACTTGTGCATGTCAACAAATTGTTAAACTGTTCAATTGCACATCAACAACAAATGGTTGAAACTAGTGATGCACCGAAATTAAAATTCTAGGCAGAAACCGGAAATTTAGGATGCACTTGGCCGAAAACCGAAACTGAAGCCGAAAATTGCTTCTTTTAAAAACTCATACTATACACACACACACACACACACACACACATATAAAATTTGAATATAAAAATTGAAACTACTGCGGAAACAAAGACACCTACATCTTGGATGCCCTTGAGGTAACCTAAAACATACCAAAATGTAATTTCAAAGTGAACTATCCCTTTAATCTTTGATTGGCAGACGCGTGATAACAGCTCGACCGTGAGTGAAACCTAAGCTTGCACACGGATGGGAGGGGTGGGTGACATTCATTTTCGGCATCTGCCAATTGTGTGCAACTGGAAATTGTACATTCATTATTACCTTCTTTTTCTTTTCAGGGAATGGTGGCTCTCCTCCTCAGACTGGATGTCAGTGGTGTCACAATCTTTATTGAGATATCTGTCCAGGCTCCTCGCTGCCTCATTATGACTATCTACAAATATGGAAAAACAGTCAAGTACAGTCAGAGTCAGGAGAAATTATGTCAGACAGGGGTATGTTCAGATTCTTATACCACAAATCTTATACCAGAACACCCACCACGAGTTATGAGGAGACGGATAGGCTGGTATGTGTGCCATCCCTGACCAGGCTGGTCTCTATTCAGGATGGCTGCATTCAGCCTAATAGAGTCCTTAGGAGGGTATGGGGGCCAGAAGACTTTATATCCTTCAACCCATGAGTTTGGCACAATTTCAGTTGCCCCACTGCTGAACTGAACAACGCACCATGTGGTCATTTTTTTTATTGCAGGGGATTACAAAGACTATAGAAAAAAAGCAAGGGAAAAAAAACTTAGAAACTGATGAACTGACTGCATAAACTGATTATATGAACTGATTTGGAAATTTTGGAAAAAAATTAATTGGTATGAATGATGGGAATGGCGATGAACTTGGTTTTGTCTGGATAAATTATGTACTTTTTGCCGATGTGCTGAAGCCTAGTCACACCGACATTCTTGCACAACCCCCAAACTGTGTATACCCCAATGTTTTCAGATGGAAAGGGATACTGGCCATAGGACTCTTTTTTGGTAAACTTGCGAAAAATTATGTAAGTCTCCTGACCTACCCTGACAATGTTTTCAACAACGGCAATGTTATCTACAATTTGAAAACAGTTATCCCCAGACCTAGATGATATTGTGTACTTTTCTGTAACAAGCTTACAGAACTGGTCCCCACAGCTTAATGAAGAGGTCAATGGACCACCATAATGAGGATGCATGAATTTTTTCCCTTTCTTCACTGTGTCCAAGGTCGGTGCAGGTGATTCTGAGAGCCTTTTTACTACTTGCTGTAAAGGTAAGTGAGGCTTGCGCAATAGGTGCTTTAGTTGCGCTAAATAATTCTCGTAAGGAAATGCAGATATGTTGTCCAAGGGACCAAACAGATGGTATTCTGATGCCAAGTGTGTCAGCTGATGGACATTGTAGGTGATTTCACCTTTCCCATATAGCTGACCAAAGTGAGTTACGAAGGAAGTCAACAATCCCTGAGCACAATCAATCATTTCCTCTGATGTTCCAGGAGACAACAGCAGATGCATGGCCACAGAAAGTAACATAAAGTTTTCATAAATTTCAAGGGCAATGCTATTTTTCAGGACTACTGGGCCAGCATAAAGCATGAAATATCGAAGCTCTGTCGCCTTCCACCGATCTATTTCAGAGAGGTGCCTGGGTTTCCGACTGAACTCAGAGGGAGTGTAAGGTCCTAGTCCCTTCAATTTAACGGATATCTCTTCGATTGATTTACTTGACAACCTAGTTGCCAGTGATTTGCCCCTCATCCAGATATATAGCAACTTCCTGGTTACCCCAAGACAGCACAAGTGCATGTAATCTAATGGGAACATTGTCACCATTTTGACCAGACTAGCTAGTGGGGACAGTGTTTGGTTTAAGTGGTGTTCATCATCAGTCATAGAGTTGAAGTCTGTGTCTGTCCTCAATCTAACATTTGTTTCCGGATATGTCATCTTGTTGTGCCATTCACCCACTTGAAAACACTTGTCGCAACCTGAATAACCATTGTGGCTTTTTACCTTTTTAATAAAAGCTCGTGCTGGGGCGTCGCATATAAATGAGCACACCTCTGCCAGAATCTGCTGTCCATTGTGAACAATGCCATTTTTTAGAATGCCACTAAGGTCTTCAATAAATGGGACCAAGAACTCAAAGACACTCTTTGGTTTGGTAAAGCCACAGAAAAGACCGACAAGGAATGGCGATTTTCTGTAATCAACATTAATGGTAGCTAAAATGGGCCAGAACTGAGTTTTGCTGCTTCGGAATAGTGGTAAACCATCTATACTAAACTGCAGCTTAATTGTGGTCAAATTAGCCGGCAGCTTCAGAGATTTCAGTTTTGACATCAATCCAGTAGCTAGGCCAAAGTGATAATATTCCCCACCTTCCATTTTCTCAGTTTTTATTTCACCTTGTGTCTTGAGAATTGTCCGAGCATCTCTTGGCAATTCTGGATGAAACACTCGCAAAATGCTCAAGAGTGCAGTCAATGCTGCTAATGAGACCCAAAATCTGAGACTTGTCATTAACTCTGATGTTGGAGCTTCAGCATCAGAAACATCTGATTCTGAATCAACAGGCCTAGGTGATGGACAGTCGTAAACAGAGTCTAATGAGAGATGGGACTCATTGATTGCTGACCTCTGCTCAAGTTCCCCTATACTTGGTTGCTTCACAACTGAGCTAGATTCACCTGACTCCAATGCTACACTTGGGAATTCAACATGTTCCAGTTCTGCAACAGTGTTGCCTTGCATTTTGGAACCAGTATAAGTTTTCTCATACTGCTGCAGGATTTCTGACTCTGTGGCCCTAAGCATTGATTTAATTTTACGCCTCTTTGACCAGCGTGATGTCATTGTGCAATTGCAAGTGGTGCAAGTTGTTTGCAGAAATAAAATAAAATGAAATCAAAAATGTTGTTTTGCTTACTTGGTGTGCAATAGTGATCTGTAAAAGAACAGAAAGGCAAAAATCTCTGTTAAAAACAGCAATTAAAATTCACAATCATACAGTGTGACTATACTTTATACATATGTACTCAGGTAACAAATCTGTTATTAAAAATATAAAAACAAAGTTTCATATAAACAACATAATATACAATTTAAATATACAGTGGTTTATTTTTTCAGCTACAGTTGATGTAATAGTAGCATTCAAGAAATAAATGTAAAATATAAAAGACGAAATACACTTTAATGTAGGCCTATAAAATATACAATTCTCATTAAAGCTAATTAATTACGCCCCATTAACTGGACTCCCCCGCCCCCTCAGATCACCATAAATGTTAAAGGGATTTTAATGCAAAAATATGCTATTTTTTATGCTGCACTTTCTTCCTATAGTGAATATCAAGCTACAATATATCTTTTTGTCAGCTCAAATGTTTCAGTGGTAGAACTTTTGCCTAGCGTGTCAGAGGTATTTTTATTTATTTATCAAAACTTATTATGTTTATCAGTTGTTGTATATTAGACAGGGATACGTTTGTGAATATTTATGTTTAGTAATTTCACCGGAACGAACAGACCGTCTCCACCATACATGTCTATGGTCTCCACAACGGATTGAAGCGCGTGTCCGAGTGCAGACTGTACACAGCATCCGGGCCACTGATCGCAGCGACAACAAACACTTTGATCACTTGATAAAAAAATAATAAAAAATAAAACATTTCAACTCTAGATCGCCTCTTATTAAATTAAACTTATTGTACTAACGTACAATTGATGCTCAGCTAAATAACTGGAGATGTTATATTTATTTGTATTGGTACATTCGTGCCGCAAGATGTTTCTATTATGAAGTACCGGTATGTGGGCTATGCCACCCCTCCCAGACGCCAGGCCTGGTTGTCAGGCGCTGTATAATAGTGCGCGCGCTTTGGTTGTAGGCAAACGTGCTCAGAAATGGTGCAAACAGAACGCCAATTAAATGTTTTCCTCAAAAGCAGATCTTGGAGAAGATCATCAAAAATTGTGATATCGCATAAGCACTAGTATAAAACAACTGTTATCATTTCTGAAAACAAACACAATGGAGAACAAAACTATGGCATGCATATCGCAGCCCTGCACGAGGATTATTAATATTTTGGATTTGTATTACGACGATATGGTCTAATCGGCATTTCCAGTTACAACTCTCGAGACAGTTCTGCAAAGAATAAAGTAACGTTAAAGGTAAGTCATGTCTTCTGTGTAATTCTGGCCCTACGCGGTCACTGTTGGTAGCGCTAGGTGGAGCACTATGCTAGCGTTGGTTTGGCGGTCAGAAGAAATAACGGTGCTGTGTTAATAGATTTTCACGACACTTATCAATGGGTACAGACATCTATTTTGAGCTAGCTATCATAGACTGTCATAGACTCATCAATAGACTCATCAATAGACTGGACTCGGAGGTTTTGCTAACTTTATAACATAGAAGACAACCACGAAGTACTTTTGGCAGATTTTGACATATTGGTAAAACAAAAATAAATTTCAGTGACTGCAGCACTGCGCCGGTTACTACACTAACCATTAAGTTAAAAATCAGCCTAGTATTTGATTTGGTACAATTCATTCATATCGAACATTAAGCAAGCTTACCTGTACGCTTGTGCCAAGGGTCCAGAAATGAGCTGTGTCCGGTGCAGTACGTTGGTATACCACCCGTTGATCTCCCGGTCAACCAAAAATCGATGGATTTTCAATCATATTTCCCGGTCAACTATATTTCGATGCATTTTCAATCATATTTCCCGGTCAACTATATTTCGATGCATTTTCTATCATATTTCCCGGTCAACTATATTTCGATGCATTTTCAATCATATTTCCCTGTCAACTATATTTCGATGACTTTTCAACAACCGCGTCGTTTCTCTGTCCACTATAAATCAATGACTTTTCAAAACATTCAGGGATCACCCGGTAACCAAATATCAATGCTTAATCAATCATAAAGATAACTATAGATCAATGTTGTTCCAATATTGTTGCCATCAACATTAATAACATCAGGTTTTCATCGATATGGTAATGGTGATTCAACATTTATTATGCATTGAAATTTCAATATCAACCATAATGATGATTCAGATGGAAAAACAATGATTATTCAATGTTGGCTTGCTGTCTGGGTTAAAGGTCCGAGTCGGTAAAATCCGAATTTACTATTTTACTGACACACACTCACACACACACACACACACACACACACACACACACACACACACACACACACACACACACACACACACACACACACACACAAAATCCAACTTTTCAACAGCAGGTGGCAGTAGGCGCGGTTGCAGTAGTCAGGCCGTCATAAGCAGAAAGAGGAAGAACAAAGCAAATCTCGTGTGTACCTGCAGCAGTCAGCTTGAGCTTTGAATGAATTGTGTTTTATGTAAGTGAGAAACTTTTAAAGGATTTACCTGTTATTTTTGTCTGTCCGATATAGATGACTTGGATGAAATTAATCGAGAAGTTAGCGGTGTGGTTACGATTAGATCAATTGTGAGAAATACATTACATAGAAAAAGAGCTTAATGAGTTGAAAGCTAACTGGCTATTGCATGCTTGTTCACTAAAACAATACGCCAGCCAGATCCAATCATCCCTCGTCTTTAATAAAAAGATTAGCAAAACAAATATATGTACAAGCTGTTGATTTGATTTTTTTTTTTACAAGCACAAAAATGTAGTAATGCTCAGTCTATGTTGTTCATGACATAAGCTTAGCTTGTGTTAAGCTGATGTTTTTTTTTTTTTACAGTAATGTAGCACCTGCCCCATTAATTTTGTTGTGTTTTGACAAGTGGACCTCTTCTGATGCTGTAACGTTGCCAAGGTAACATCTATATGCTAATGCATCAAGTTTTCATTGTGTTTCTGACAAGCTGACAGATAATTTAATCACCCAAATAATGAAAAAATAACACAAAAACAAACAAAAAAATCTTTCACAGCCTGCCCACCAGCATGTCTGTTTCCATTATTATAAAGTGGGGTGGACAGGAGTACTCCATTAGCACACTGTCTGAGGAGGACACCGTGTTGGATCTGAAACAGTCCATTAAATCTCTCACAGGAGTTCTCCCAGAACGACAGAAGCTCCTGGGATTGAAAGTGAAAGGTGAGCAGCATTAACAACAGACACCATCTGATACACAACATACAAAGAAGAAAAAAATAATACAATTAACAGGTTGTTGTTTAATTCTCGTTTGTCAGGTAAACCAGCAGAAGATGATGTCAAACTAGGTGACTTGAAGTTGAAGCCCAATACCAAAATTATGATGATGGGCACCAGAGAAGAAAGTCTGGTAGGTAATACTATAGATTTTAATCAAATATTTCTGAAAGCTGTTAAATGATGTAGCCTGCACCCAGTGATTTTTTTTTTTTTTTTTTAAACATGTTTAGATTTTATTTTATAAAATACAGTTTTTTTTTTTGCAGGATTTCATAACCTTAGTACCCTTTTCATAGGAAGATGTATTGGCGCCTCCACCAGAAAATGATGATGTGGTCAATGACTTTGACATTGAAGAGGAAGTAACAGAGGTTGAAAACAGGCCAGTGAAACCCAGTTATTAATTTATTCATTCATTCATTTTATTTTCAAAAGTTTGGGTCAGTTTTTATTAAATAAATGAATACTTTTATTCAGTAAAGATTGTTTTCTTTTCATACAGAGAGGAGAATTTGGCCAAGATAGCTCGTCGGGTGAAAGACTATAAAGTTGAGGAGTTAAATCCCCCAAGACCAGGAAAAAGACTGCTCGTTCTAGATATTGACTATACACTCTTTGGTGAGTCTTTAAAACCCAGATACATATTTCTGATTATATATGTAGCTATGAGTAAATCCGTCTAGCCCAGGCATTCTTAAATTCAACTGGACCATGGTACATCTGACAGCAGTGTCACTATTCTACCATTTCTACATTTTAAAGTCAGCAGTTTGTCAAAATAACAGAGCTGTACACACCACAAGCCTTGTAGGTTGTTTGATCTTTCTGTGTTATACAGGTGCATAGGGCTGTGCAAAAAATCGAATGCGATTTTCATGCGCATCTCATCAGTAAAGATGCTCCTTTAATTAGAAGTATATCTCCAGCACGTGCGTTCAGATCAGGGTTGCCAGGTTTTCACAACAAATCCTGCCCAGTTGCTTTTCAAAACTAGTCCAATCGCATTTCCAGGAGGTTCCCCGATAAAAATTGCTTCCCGGGATTAAAATATAAGTTTTTTGGCAGGGTTGCTTCGATTTTAATCTACACAAAATCGATTTTAAAATCGTAGGCGATTCTTTGTCGATTTTGAAAGCGATTTTGTGTTAGTTGTTGGTAGACTACGGCTCTGTGTAGTAACTGCCGCTCCACCTGAACCAGTGTTGCCAAGTCTGCGGTTGTTTTTCATGTCCGCGGTTTGAAGCAACCCCAATACCAATAACGTGATATTTAGCGCATAAAATGCTTATTTTACCAAGGCAACCCTGCCAAAAAAAATTATATTTTAACCCCGGGAAGCAATTTTTATCGGGGAATCTCCTGTAAACGCGCTTGGGCTAGTTTTGGACTAGTTTTGAGAAGCAACTGGGCAGGATTTGTTGTGAAAACCTGGCAACCCTGATCTGAACGCTTGTGCTGGAGATATACTTCTAATTACAGGAGCGTCTTTACTGATGAGATGAGCATGAAAATCGCAGTCGATTTTTTGCACAGCCCTACAGGTGCATCTCAGTAAATTAGAATGTCGTGAAAAAGTTGTATTAAATAAATTAAATTAAGACAGACTGAAGTAGTTTAAGTCTTTGGTTCTTTTAATTGTGATGATTTTGGCTCACATTTAACAAAAAGCCACCGATTCACCGATCTCAACAAATTAGATTATGGTGACATGCCAATCAGCTAATCAACTCAAAACACCTGCAAAGGTTTCCTGAGCCTTCAAAATGGTCTCCCAGTTTGGTTCGCTAGGATACACAGTCATTGGGAAGACTGCTGATCTGACAGTTGTCCACAATCATTGAAACCCTTCACAAGGAGGGTAAGCCACAAACATTCATTGCCAAAGAAGTTGGCTGTTCACAGAGTGCTGTATCCAAGCATGTCAACAGAAAGTTGAATGGAAGGAAAATGGAAGAAAAAGATGCACAACCAACCGAGAGAATCACAGCCTTGATGAGGATTGTCATGAAAAATTGATCCAAGAATTTTAGTGAACTTTACAAGGAATGGACTGAGGATGGGGTCAAGGCATCAAGAGCCACCACACAGAGACGTGTCAAGGAATTTGGCTACAGTTGTCATATTCCTCTTGTTAAGCCATTCCTGAACCACAGACAACGTAAGTGGCGTCTTACTTGGACTAAGGAGAAGAAGAACTGGACTGTTGCTCAGTGGTCCAAAGTTCTCTTTTCGGATGAGAGCAAGTTTTGTATTTCATTTGGAAACCAAGGTCCTAGAGTCTGGAGGAAGGGTGGAGAAGCTCATAGGCCAAGTTTGCCTGAAGTCCAGTGTTAAGTTTTCATAGTCTGTGATGATTTGGGGTGCAATGTTATCTGCTGGTGTTGGTCCATTGTGTTTTTTGAAAACCAAAAGTCACTGCACCTATTTACCAAGAAATTTTGGAGCACTTAATGCTTCCTTCTGCTGACCAGCTTTTTGAAGATTTGGATTTGGCACCTGCCCACACTGCCAAAAGCACCAAAAGTTGGTTAAATGACCATGGTGTTGGTGTGCTTGACTGGCCAGCAAACTCAACAGACTGGAACAGATTCTCTATGGGGTATTGTCAAGAGGAAAATGAGAAACAAGAGACCAAAAAATGCAGATGAGCTAAAGGTCACTGTCAAAGGAACCTGGGCTTCCATACCACCTCAGCAGTGCCACAAACTAATCACCTCCATGCCACGCCGAATTGAGACAGTAATTAAAGCAAAAGGAGCCCCTATCAAGTATTGAGTACATGTATAGTAAATGAACATATTTTCCAGAAGGCCAATAATTCTGTAAAAATGTTTTTATTAATTTATTTTTAATTATTATTTTTTTTTTTATTGGGCTTACTCTAAGTATTCTAATTTGTTGAGAGAGTGAATTGGTGTTTTGTTTTTTTGTCAAATGTGAGCCAAAATCATCACAATTAAAAGAACCAAAGACTTAAACTACCTCAGTCTGTGTGCACTGACTTTATTTAATACACAAGTTTCACAATTTGAGTTGAATTACTGAAATAAACGAGCTTTTCCATGACATTCTAATTTATTGAGATGCACCTGTATTCTCTAATATTTCTATCTAGGAACAAACACCCTTTATTCAAGCCCTTATATGCTCTGTTCATGTTAATTTTCTCCTGTTAAAGATGGACAGTGCAACAATTTTAATAGCATTATCAAAAACACTGTAAGCAGCAAAATAGATCAATGACTAAAAGACTGCAGAAATAGAGACTGCCACAAATACAATTACATTTATTGCCAACTCTGACCATTAAAATGAACCAGGTTTGTGACAAGACCTTTTTTTTGTAGGGATGCACCGGTCGACCGGCCATAAATCGGAACCGTCCGGTTTTTGCTTAAAATATGCGATCGGCAATCGGCCGGTTTTTGGTCTTTTTTTCGGGCCGATTTTTCCGGAAGTGCGCCCGCGTGCACAGACTACATTGTAATCATTCGCTATCATGTTATTTGTGTGGAAGTATTTCTAAATCTGTTCGTAGGACACGGGCAGCTGTTCAGCACTGGAAGTGCAGCGCTACATGTCTGAGGCACAGACAGCGAACAGCTGTTGTTATACTGGCGTTCAAAATAAGAGTCCCTTTCCTGCTCACTGAAGCTGCGCGAGCGTACTGTCTGTCCCTGCACAAGCCGAGACAGTGAAGGGATGTTCAGCTCAACTTCTCATGTGTTGGATGAGAAACGAAACGGACTAAACTGTTACAAAACTGATTTTTAATTTTTTTTTTTTGTAAAGTAGAACTTGCATACATGTTTGAAAAGCCAGAAGTAAACGTCAGTTCTGTATAGGATGATTATTTTTATTTTACCTTAAAATTATATTGACTGAATTTGATTTTAAAATCACCTGCTGTAGCACACAGAAAAAGTGTTTCATTCATCCAATTAAAAACATTTAGGGTAATGATTCACATCTATATTTTTTAATTTGAGACAAGTTATTTTATTCATTGGCTCAAGAAAAAAAAATAGATGTGAATGTTTTGTTTAATTGGATGAATGAAACACTTTGCATCCTTGTTTTATTCGCACGAACATTATTTGATTTTGACATTTTGGAATAATATTTATATGGCATATTTTTATTTAATCTCACTGGTAAAGACCTTGTTTTAAATTTAAAACCAAATTTAAAAACTAAAATACTGAATGCTGATTAAGATCCATCTTATTGAATGTGTGTTGATTGTTGTTTGGATTGTAGAACTATGCAGTTATTGCCTTTAATTTCACACGGTTACAGTTAATGTTTTCATTTAAGGCCAGTTCTCTGTAGTTTCAACCCAATTCAAAAACAAAAGCTAAATGCTGATGTCTGCACTATGTATGTTTGTATTGAATGTAGGCTACTTACTGTGCAGTTACTGCCGTTAATTTCAGATGGTTATGGTTATTGTTTTCAATAGCCAAAAGCAAGTTTGGCCTATTAAATACCAAATAAACATCTTGTTTATGCACACTTTCCTTCTTTCTTGTTTCTTGGTGTCGGAATCGGCCATGAAAAATCATGATTGTGCATCCCTAGTTTTTTGTCTGTATATAATAAACTAATAATTGGGAAAAGTATTCATAGAAGACAAGGAAAGACAACATAAACTTGAAAATGTCTAGTTAATTTAGCTTTCTGCCCATGATGTGTGTTTTTTTTTTTTTTTTAGCAGATATGTCAACTTATTTTAAGCTGTAGGTCCTTCTGTGCTACAAGGCACATTGGGCAGCAAGTGTATTCCATTCGTTGCAATTTGCTGCATGGGACTCAGCTTTTTCCCATGTGCCTCGCCAGGTCTTTTTTGCTAGCTTTTGTGAGTAATTTTTTCTGATTGCCACAGATTGTGACATGCCAGTTTCATGTGACCGACACAGCGGCGGAAAGACTATGAGTTTCCATGCACAGAATCTATTCATTAGTAAAATGGTAGTGGTATTTGATGCAGAGAATGCATCTAAGGCACCGTTGGTGGAACACAACCAGCTTGTGGGCAATGTGGACTTTTTGTTTCTCCAGGTCTCACTGCCATCACTAATGCTGGGAGACATCTAGATGTTGCACATCCATTGAAACACATTAGTTGCCCTGCCAATGCATTGATTTACATCCAGCTTTAAGTCTCCATCTTGTGTGATCATACTGCCCAAGTTTGTGACCTGGTCTATATCAGTGAGCGGCTGGTCGTCAGTGGTGATTAGCTTCTCCCCCGACTCTGCTAGCAGAGCAATATCATCTGCAAATAATTTTCAGCAGAAATTCTTCACTCTTTTGTCTAGTATCTGATACCTTGTTGCTTTATCTTGTCTGTCTTAATCGGGCCTTGCTTTTTCTTTAATCTGTTTAGGGGTTCTATGTTTATCAGTCACTTTCCAGTTGTCTTCCTGGATCTAGCATTCACATTGTGTTCCTCTTCACTTGCCTACTATTGTTTCGGCACAAGAAGTCACAGCATGTTTGAATGATTAACATTGATTCTTCTCCGGGGTCTGAAGCACATTGGCAAAGCACTGCATATTAGATTAGATTCAACTTTATTGTCATTATGCAGAGTACAAGTACAGAGCTAATGAAATGCAGTTAGCATCTAACCAGAAGTGCAAGAATATAGTGTTCTATATACATAAAAGTGCAGAGTAAGTAAAGCTATGATATAACTGAATCGCGCGAACACGAATGACATAACCAGGTAGATTAACACTATTTTCCGAAATCTGGTAAGACGCTGAGCCTCGCGATGTGATCGCTCCGCCATCTTGGTCTTTTGTGTATGTAATATATATATTCTGCCAGCAGGTGGTGCTTTAAGAGCGGGATAGATCCTTCAGAAATCCTCCCAATATTCTGATTTTCTACTAAAAAATAAAAAAAACATTTATTATTATTATTATTAATGTTGAAAAGAGCTGAAAATATTTTTTCAGGTTTTGTCTTAGATAAATTGAAATAACAGCATTGTTTGTAACATTTATTGTATTAATCGTTTTTATTTATCATCACGTGTGTGCTGAAGTTTTAATTTCTATATATTCGGACTCCAGGCTTTTGAATGGTATAGTGCATATTGTTACACTTGGAGTAAGACTAGAGTAATGATGCTGAAAAAATTGCTTTGATCACAGGAATAAATTAAATTTTAAAATGTATTCAAATAGAAAAGTTATTTTAAATATTAAAAATATTTCACAATATTACTGCTTTAGCAAACTGATATTGACTGGTATTTTGTCATGTTTAAATATATAAATGAATATCACATAACTAGCATTTCCAAGGTGTATATTGTTCTGTGCTTTCAAATAAACTAAATTATAAACTACATTATTGTGATGAAATGATGAGATGGATTCAATAGCAAGTAAGAGAGTTTTATTAATAAATGTGAAACTGGGATGATGATGATGAAAACAAAGTCCGAGGAAGCCAACACTCAGTGACACAGGGACGCTGTGGTACAGCCCAGTCCAGTGTGAAGATCTTGGGAGGTGAGAGAAGACAAAAGACAATCAGGAAGTTGACGGTGGTGATAATCCGGGAGATGAAGATGACGAGAGGGCAGACGTGCAGGACAAACGGACAGGCAGCGAGGAAACTGAACAGGTGGGAAACAGAACAGACATCCAAACAACGATCTGACAAGAGACAAGGAGAAAACAGGGGGATCACGTGACCCACCGATAGCAATGGCGGTGTAGTTTGATTGCTCTCAGACTCGGTATCGTGAATTTATCTGTTCTCAGTAAATCACCAACGTTTGATTCGTTTTTGATTACTTCGCTAACGGGGCAGCGAATAAGGATGGCAAAATGTCAATTAACACTGGCTTCCCCCGGAGAAAAGGCGAGTTAAAGACCCTAATTGTGTTCCTGAGGGGGAACTTCGCGCCATTGTTGCTGAAGAGCTAAAGATGCACCTCGGCTTAATTAGAGAGCTGTTTAAAGAAGAAGTCGCCCCGATTGCGGAGAGGCTTGGAGGTCTGGAAGAGGACGTTCGTTGGATAAAAAATAATTTTGACAACATACAGGCAGCCCTCC
The DNA here is from genome assembly GCF_963082965.1 of Carassius carassius. Classification (NCBI taxonomy): domain Eukaryota; kingdom Metazoa; phylum Chordata; class Actinopteri; order Cypriniformes; family Cyprinidae; genus Carassius; species Carassius carassius. Next base: position 21,506,426 of record NC_081790.1, on the reverse strand, counting down.
GTAACGCAAAAAAAGACACCGTGGAGATTAAGCTAGCGGTGGACTCTCTTCAGGAAAAGTTGGCATGAATCGAAGATAAAAGTCGCCAGTCCAATATCCGTCTAGTAGGGCTAAAAGAGGGTGTGGAAGGAGATGACCCTCTGCGATTTATACAAAATCAGCTCCCTAAATGGATTCCCTCCCTTGCCAGCAAAGTAATGGAGATTGAAAGAGCCCACCGTATATATAGCGGTGAACGGCCAAAAACAACCCCTCGTACATTCATCTTCAAGTTGCTACGTTATCAAGATCGGAATGCGATCCTGAATGAAGCCCGTGCCGCTGGACAAATTCTTCATATGGGAACGCTGCTGCTTTTCTTCCAAGACTACAGCACCCATACTTCGGCTAAGAGGAGAGTGATGTCATCGGCGAGAAAGAAGCTAACTCAGCTGGGAATAACGTCCTTTTTGCTTTACCCCGCGGTTGAGAAAGTTACTCATCAAGGGAAGATTTCACTTCTTGAGACACCAGCGGAGGTTGACAAATTCGCTCTCAATCTGGATCCCGCCATAAAATCTTCTTTGAAGGGAGCTGTATCGGCGGCGTCACGAGAATCTGAGGTGAATGAAGACGAATCTGCTGTTCCTATGGAGGACCTTACTGAGAAAATTTGATTGTCATTTCATCCGGAAAATGACTGGGTTGGGTGATGACGGACAAGCCGCACTGGTAAATTGGCCGCGTATCCAAATAATGTTACTTCAGGGCAGGTAGAAGAGTGTGTTCCAACTCTTTGCTTACTGCCCATTTTGTTACTGTTCTTGTTCTGCTTTTAGTTTTATGCCCAAGACCGTCCAAGTAAGTTTAACCTGTATTATGCATGTTTTTTTATGCCCAATGTTTGTATGTTTATAAACATGTAGGTTTATAAACATACAAAGGGGCGCCCGAAGGGGCGAAGAGCCCTATTGTTCTTCTAAGGATTATTCTTATTATTATTAGGGCTCAAGCCCGAAGGGGCGAAGAGCCCTATTGTTCCCCTAAGGATTATTAGGGCCCGAGCACCGAGGTGCGAGGACCCTCTTGTATCTGCTTTGTTTATTATTAGGGCCCGAGCACAGAGGTGCAAGGACCCTCTTGGAATTGCTCCGTTTATTATTATTATTATTATTAGGGCTCAAGCCCAAAGGGCGAGAGGCCTATTGTTTTCCTTAGGATTATTAGGGCCCGAGCACCGATGGTGTGAGGACCCTCTTGGAATTGCTCCGTTTATTATTATTATTATTATTAGGGCCCGAGCACCGATGGTGTGAGGACCCTCTTGGAATTGCTCCGTTTATTATTATTATTATTATTATTATTATTATTATTCTTCTTCTCCAGGATGAATCGCATTTTTGAGGGCCTAAACATACTCAAAAAGTCATGAAACTTTGCACACACCTCAGAACCGGTGAAAATGTACATCTGATATGGGTTTCAGAAGTGGGTGTGGCAAAATGGCTCGACAGCGCCACCTATACATGTTCAACGGTGTGCGCCTCGAGCTATGTTTCACGTACATGTATGAAAATCGGTACACACATAACTCTCCAATACCTACAAAAAACTCTCTTAGAGCAAAATTCTAAACCCAACAGGAAGTCAGTTATTTTTAATATTATGAGCATATTTTGTGTCATTTTTGCCATTTCCATGAGTTGTATTTTAACGAACTCCTCCTAGAAACTTGTTCAGATCAACACCAAAGTTGGTATGCCTAATCTAAAGGCCTTTGCGATGTTAAATTGCGAAGATTTAGAGTTTTCGTTAAAGGGCGTGTCCGTGGTGGCCTGGCGAATTTCGATGATTCGCCATGAAAAATGAAATTGCTATAACTCAGACATACAATGTCCAATGTGCCCAAAACTTCACATGTTTAATAAGACTCCTGACCTGAACATATTTACATGCCCATATTCAGTTATAGTCATAGCGCCACCTATAGGCAACAGGAAGTGACATATTTTACACTTCGACACACTACTCCTAGAAATTTTTTGACATCAATGTCTTTTTTATGGTCAGTCTAATCTAAAGGCCTGTGCAATGTTAAATTGTGAAGATCTTGAGTTTTCGTTAAGGGGCGTGTCCATGGCGCCGTGACAAAATTCAAAGTCTCGCCATGGGAATAAAAGATGTTATAACTCAGGCATAAAATGTCCGATCTTCCCCAAACTTCACATGTGTGATAAGAGTCCTGGCCTGAACACATCTGTAGGCCAATATTCCATCGGGTGTGGCAAAATGGCTCGATAGCGCCACCTATACACTTTCAATGGTGTGCGCCTCGAGCTACGTTTCATGTACATGTATGAAAATCAGTATACACATGTATCTCTTCAATACCTACAAAAAAGTCTCTTGGAGCAAAATCCGAAACCCAACAGGAAGTCGGTTATTTTTAATTTTATGAGCAAATTTTGTGTCATTTTTGTCACTTCCATGCGTTGTATTTTAACGAACTCCTCCTAGAGATTCATTCAGATCAACACCAAAGTTGGTATGCCTAATCTAAAGGCCTTTGCGATGTTAAATTGCGAAGATTTTGAGTTTTCGTTAAAGGGCGTGTCCATGGCGGCCTGACAAATTTTGATGTTTCGCCATGAAAAAGGAAGTTGCTGTAACTGAGACATACAATGTCCAATCTGCCCCAAACTTCACATGTTAGATAAGACTTCTGCCCTTAACAGATCTACATGCCCATATTCAGTTATAGTCATAGTGCCACCTGCTGGCAACAGGAAGTGACATGTTTTACGCTGCGACAAACTACTAGAAATCTTTTGACATTAATGTATGTTTTTGTGGTCAGTCTAATCTAAAGGCCTGTGCAATGTTAAATTGCGGAGATCTTCAGTTTTTGTTAAAGGGCGTGTCCATGGCGCCATGACAAAATTTGATGTCTCGCCACAGCAAGAGAAGTTGTTGTAACTCAGGCATAAAATGTTCGATCTTCCCCAGACTCCGCATGTTCGATAAGAGTCCTGGCCTGAACACATCTGAAGGCCAATTTTCCACTATAATGATAGCCCCACCTGCTGGCAACAGAAAGATTGGCACATATATGGAATAAACATTGATATATTCCACTTATATTTATGAGTTTAAATGCATATTTCTCACCGTTCACCTATTTACTAAAGCCACTCGCTGCCGGTGAGCCCGGGTGCGAGGGCCCGTTCATCGCTGCTTGCAGCTTTAATTATTATTATTATTAGGGCCCGAGCACCGATGGTGTGAGGACCCTCTTGGAATTGCTCCGTTTATTATTATTATTATAAGGGCCCGAGCACCGATGGTGTGAGGACCCTCTTGGAATTGCTCCGTTTATTATTATTATTATTATTATTATTATTATTATTATTATTATTATTATTATTATTCTTCTTCTCTAAGATGAATCGCATTTTTGAGTGCCTAAACATGCTCGAAAAGTCATGAAACTTTGCACACACCTCAGAACTGGCGAAAATTTACGTCTGATATGGGTTTCAGAAGTGGGTGTGGCAAAATGGCTCGACAGCGCCACCTATACACGTTCAACGGTGTGCGCCTCGAGCTACGTTTCACGTACATGTATGAAAATCGGTATACACATGTATCTCTCCAATACCTACAAAAAAGTCTCTTGGAGCAAAATCCGAAACCCAACAGGAAGTCGGTTATTTTTAATTTTATGAGCAAATTTTTTGTCATTTTTGCCATTTCCATGCGTTGTATTTTAACGAACTCCTCCTAGAAACTTATTCAGATCAACACCAAATTTGGTATGCCTAATCTAAAGGCCTTTGCGATGTTAAATTGCGAAGATTTAGAGTTTTCGTTAAAGGGCGTGTCCGTGGCGGCCTGGCGAATTTCGATGATTCGCCATGAAAAATGAAGTTGCTATAACTCAGACATACAATGTCCAATGTGCCCAAAACTTCACATGTTTAATAAGACTCCTGACCTGAACATATTTACATGCCCATATTCAGTTATAGTCATAGCGCCACCTATAGGCAACAGGAAGTGACATATTTTACACTTCGACAGACTACTCCTAGAAATTTTTTGACATCAATGTCTTTTTTGTGGTCAGTCTAATCTAAAGGCCTGTGCAATGTTAAATTGTGAAGATCTTGAGTTTTCGTTAAAGAGCGTGTCCATGGCGCCGTGACCAAATTCAAAGTCTCGCCATGGGAATAAAAGATGTTATAACTCAGGCATAAAATATCCGATCTTCCCCAAACTTCACATGTGTGATAAAAGTCCTGGCCTGAACAGATCTGAAGGCCAATATTCCATCGGGTGTGGCAAAATTGCTCGATAGCGCCACCTATACACTTTTAACGGAGTGCACCTCGAGCTATGTTTAATGTACATGTACAAAAATTGGTACACACATGTAACACACCAATACCTACAAAAAAGTCTCTTGGTACGAAATCCTAATCCCAACAGGAAGTCGGTTATTTTGAATTTTCCCTGCAAAATTGGTGTTGTTTTTGCCATTTTCAGGGGTTGTACTTTAACGAACTCCTCCTAGAGATTTATTCAGATGAACACCAAACTTGGTCAGTGTAATCTAAAGCCATTTGCGATGTTAAATTGCGAAGGACTTGAGGTTTCGTTAAAGGGCGTGTCCATGGTGGCCTGACAAATTTCGATGTTTCGCCATGAAAAAGGAAGTTGATGTAACTCAGACATACAATGTCCAATCTGCCCAAAACTTCACATGTTGGATAAGATTCTTGACCTGAACAGATCTACATGCCAATATTCAGTTATAGTCATAGCGCCACCTATTGGCAACAGGAAGTGAAATATTTTACACTGCGACAAACTACTCCTAGACATTTTATGAAATCGATGTTATTTTTGTGGTCAGTCTAATCTAAAGACCTGTGTGATGTTTAGTTGTGAAGATCTTGAGTTTTCGTTAAAAGGCGTGTCCATGGCGCCGTGACTAAGTTCGATGTGTCGCCATGGGAATGAAAGATATTATAACTCAGGCATAAAATGTCCGATCTTGCCCAAACTTCACATGTGTGATAAGGGTCCTGGCCTGAACAGATCTGAAGGCCAATATTCCATTGGGTGTGGCAAAATGGCTCAATAGCGCCACCTATACACTTTCAACTGAGTGCATATACACTTTCAACGGAGTGCGCCTCGAGCTATGTTTCATGTACATGTACAAGAATTGGTACACACATGTAACACACCAATACCTACAAAAAAGTCTCCTGGTACGAAATCCTAATTCCAACAGGAAGTCGGTTATTTTGAATTTTCCCCGCAAAATTGGTGTTGTTTTTGCCATTTTCAGGGGTTGTACTTTAACAAACTCCTCCTAGAGATTTATTCAGATGAACACCAAACTTGGACAGTCTAATCTAAAGCCATTTGTGATGTTAAATTGCGAAGGACTTGAGGTTTCGTTAAAGGGCGTGTCCATGGCGGCCTGACAAATGTCGATGTTTCGCCATGAAAAAGGAAGTTGCTTTTACTCAGACATACAATGTCCAATCTGACCCAAACTTCACATATTGGATAAGACTCTTGACCTGAACAGATCTACATGCCCATATTCAATTATAGTCATAGCGCCACCTGCTGGCAACAGGAAGTGACATATTTTACGCTGAGACAAACTACTCCTAGAGATTTTTTGACATTAATGTATTTTTGTGGTCAGTGTCACGGTTCGTGAATGCACCGTCTCCAGCTGTAGTCATGTTATGTCATGTTGATTGGTTCATGTGGGTGTTGCCACTGATCGCCTGATCAGCGGCAGGTGCATCTCATTCCAACCGCCTATTTAACGCCCTGTCTTTCGTCTCCTGTTTGTCAGATCGTTGTTTGAGGTCCTCGTGTCGATGTCTGTTCGTGCTCCTGTGTTCCTGTTTTTGCTCTGTGTCCTGCTTCAGTCTTCATTGGATATTCACAGTCATTCACGGATTATCACCGCCGATCACCGATCTACCATCACCGCCATCGCTACCAACGCACTCAAACCACCTACCCACCTGTCTGTGCTGCCATCGTGGTTCCTGCGTCACTCACCAGCATTCATCCATCATACTCCTGTCAATAAACTACCTTTACTTGCATCTGCCTCCTGTCCTCCATTGTTAGCGTCACAGAACGATCTGACCAACATGGAGGCAGCGAGTAATCAACCCTCCTCCCTCGAAGCTTTCCTCAGCGCCAGTGTTCGGAGGATGGACTCCCAGGAGCGGACTCTTAACGACACTGGTCGCGCGGTTCAGGCTTTAGTGACGCAGGTGTCCGAGCTCACCCAACAGTTCCTGCTATTACGAGCTCCCACTGCGCCACTCACACCGCCTGTTCCACCAGCACCATCGGAGGCCCCCTCCCAGCCGGAACCACGCCTCCCGATTCCGGAGGCGTACTCAGGTGAACCCGACTATTGTAGAGCTTTCCTTAACCGTTGTGATATGCATTTTGCCCTCCAGCCTAGAACGTTCGCCAGTGAGAGGGCCAAGGTGGCCTTCGTCCTGACCCTGCTCTCTGGGAGGGCGGCATTGTGGGGAACAGCGGTGTGGGAGAACCAGGACCCATGCTGCGCCTCGTTCCAGGCGCTCTCCGCCGAGATGAGACGGGTCTTTGATCGGGCCGCCGCAGGACGGGAGGCGGCCAGGAGGCTGGCGGAGTTTCGCCAGCACGAGAGATCCGTCTCGGACTACTCCATCGAGTTCCGGACCCTGGCGGCGGAGTGCCATTGGAACGAGGAGGCGCAGTGGGACATGTTCCTGCATGGGCTGGCTGACCGCGTCCAGAGGGAGATCTACGCCCTGGACCTTCCCCCGTCGTTCGATGGACTCATTGAGCTGGCCCTTCGGGTCGACGCATGTCTGGCTCGGATGGAGAGGAGGGGGCTACTCAACACCCCATCCAGGGGACCGGCAGACGTGCGGTTCAGCGGCGGGGACGTGGCCAGCCCCGTCTACGATCACGAGCCCATGCAGGTAGGGCGAGCTCGGCTTTCCCGGGAGGAGAAGGAGAGGCGGAGGTCCCTGGGCCTTTGCCTTTACTGCGGGGGAGCCGGACATCAAGCCCACGCCTGTCCGGTAAAAGGCCAGGCCCGGTAGTACGTATGAGGCTACTATCGGGTGGGATCTCCGCCGAGAAGACCTCATCATCATCATCATCATCACCATCATCTTCTACGCTCCTCCCGGTATGGCTGCGGTGGTCAGCACAGACACATCACTGTCAGGCACTACTGGATTCCGGGGCAGAAGGTAACTTCATGGACAGCACATTAGCCCACAAGCTCCACATCCCCCTCAGACCTCTTCCGCACCACATCACGGTTCACGCCCTCACTGGTCAGCAACTTCCCACCATATCATACATCACTGAAGACATTACAGTCATCACCTCTGGCAATCACTCCGAAACCATCTCTTTTCACATCCTTGACTCTCCCCTGGCACCCATTGTCCTCGGACACCCTTGGCTCCTCCTCCACAACCCTAGCATTGACTGGCTCTCTAACTCCGTTTTGTCTTGGTGTAAAAGGTGTCATGAGTCTTGTCTAGTGTCTGCCTGTCCGTCTGTGTCTGTGTCTGTGTTGCAGGAGGAGGCGGTGGATTTGTCTAACGTGCCCGCTGAGTACCTCCATCTGAAGGAAGTGTTCAGTAAGTCTCGGGCTGCTTCTCTTCCTCCGCATCGTCCTTACGACTGTGCCATAGATTTACTATTAGGTAGGTAAGTCTCCGCCTAAGGGCAAACTCTATTCACTTTCTGTTCCAGAGAGGGAGGCTATGGAGAAATATATTTCTGATTCTCTAGCTTCCAAATTCATCCGCCCTTCCTCTTCTCCTGCGGGGGCGGGGTTCTTTTTTGTGGGAAAGAAGGACGGATCTCTGCGACCTTGTATTGATTACCGGGGACTGAACAACATCACGGTAAAGAATACTTATCCTTTGCCGTTGATGTCTTCGGCCTTCGAGAGGTTGCAGGGAGCGTCAATTTTCACAAAACTGGACTTACGCAATGCGTATCATTTGGTTCGGATCAGGGAGGGGGATGAATGGAAGACCGCTTTTAACACCCCCAGAGGGCACTTTGAATACTTGGTTATGCCCTTTGGGCTCTCCAACTCCCCAGCGGTCTTCCAGGCACTCGTCAACGACGTGCTGCGAGATATGATCGATCAGTTCATTTATGTCTACCTGGACGACATATTGATTTTTTCCTCTTCTCTCCAGGAACATGTGCAGCACGTCCAACGAGTGCTTCAGAGGTTGCTAGAGAATGGGCTTTTTGTCAAGGCGAAGAAATGCGAATTTCATGCACAGTCAATTCCATTTTTGGGGTATATCGTGTCGACTGAGGGAATACGCATGGATCCCGAGAAGGTTAAGGCTGTGGTAGAATGGCCAAGCCCAGATTCCCGTAAGGCCCTACAGAGGTTTCTGGGGTTCGCTAACTTCTACCGGCGTTTTATTCGCAACTTCAGCCAACTAGCCGCACCTCTGACCGCCTTGACCTCCGCCAAGACTGCGTTCAGGTGGTCGGACACAGCTCAGGCTGTGTTCGCCAAACTGAAGAGCCGTTTCATTTCAGCCCCTATTCTGATTACCCCTGACCCTACACGTCAGTTCGTGGTGGAGGTCGACGCATCAGAGGTGGGGGTAGGAGCGGTGTTATCTCAACGTTCTCCCTTAGACGACAAGGTCCACCCTTGCGTGTATTTTTCATATCGTTTATCTCCGGCAGAACGAAATTACGATATTGGTAACCGAGAATTGTTGGCAGTTAAGATGGCATTGGAGGACTGGCGACACTGGTTAGAGGGATCGGGGGTTCCCTTTATAGTATGGACTGACCACAAGAATTTAGAGTACATTAGCACCGCCAAGAGGTTGAACTCCAGGCAGGCTCGGTGGGCACTTTTTTTCGGACGTTTTGACTTTACTATCTCGTACCGCCCGGGTTCCAAGAATATCAAACCCGATTCTTTGTCGCGTATTTTTGACCATTCCGAACGCCCGTCCACTCCTGTGTGTATTTTTCCTGAGACATTAGTGGTCTCCACTCTCACATGGGAGATCGAATCGAAGGTCAGAACGGCCTTAGAAGGGGTAACACCTCCGCCCGGGTGTCCACCGAACCGTTTATTTGTGCCGGAGGGATTAAGGTCCAACGTTATCCAGTGGGGACATTGCTCGAATGTAGCTTGCCATCCAGGGGTTAACCGTATTAGATTTTTAGTCAAGCAACGATTCTGGTGGCCACTTATGGCTCGCGACATTCACAGTTTTGTTTTGGCTTGCTCGGTTTGTGCCACTGGTAAGACTTCCAATCGGCCCCCTGATGGGTTACTCCAACCGCTGCCGGTTCCTTCGAGACCCTGGTCCCACATCGCTCTAGATTTTATTACCGCCCTCCCGCCCTCCCAGGGCAACACGGTAGTTTTAACCGTGGTGGACCGGTTCTCGAAGGCGGCCCACTTTATTCCCTTGCCCAAATTACCTTCAGCCAAGGAGACAGCGTTGACTGTCGTAGACCACATCTTTCGTTTACATGGCCTCCCGATAGATGTGGTTTCCGACAGGGGACCCCAATTTGTGGCTAAATTTTGGCAAGAATTCTGTAGACTACTGGGAGCGACTGTAAGTCTGTCCTCAGGGTTTCACCCCCAGAGCAATAGTCAAACCGAGAGAGCCAACCAAGATTTGGAAAGGGTGTTGCGATGTTTGGTCTCCAAGAATCCTTCCTCCTGGAGCCAACAATTGTCTATGGTGGAGTACGCCCACAATACCTTACCAGTATCAGCTACGGGCCTATCTCCTTTTGAGTGTAGTGTAGGTTACCAGCCACCTATTTTTCCTAGTATGGAATCCGAAGTTGCGGTCCCCTCCGCTCACGCCTTCGTCCAGAGGTGCCACCGCACTTGGACCAGAGCCCGTGAGACTCTACTCCAAGTGGGGGCGCGCACCAAGGCCAAGGCCGATCGCCACCGGTCTAGGCCTCCCGTATACGTCGTGGGTCAAAAGGTGTGGCTTTCAACCAAGAATATTCCTCTCCGGTCCGTATCTAATAAATTGGCTCCCAAATTTATTGGCCCGTTTACTGTCACCAAGATCATTAGTCCGGTGGCAGTCCGCCTTAAACTCCCTCCTACGTACAGGAGAATTCATCCCGCCTTTCATGTGTCCAAAATCAAGCCCGTATTTCATTCTCCCATTAATCCGCCTACCCCGGTCCCTCCCCCGCCGCGTCTCGTAGATGGGGAGACCACCTATTTGGTAAATCGTATTCTGGACTCTAGAAGGAGGGGACGCGGATTTCAGTACTTGGTGGACTGGGAGGGTTACGGTCCGGAGGAGAGAAGTTGGGTACCGGCTAGGGACATCCTGGATCACTCCCTTATCGATGATTACAATCGACAGGTAAGAGATTCTGGGGATGCCAGGAGGCGTCCTTAGGAGGAGGGGTACTGTCACGGTTCGTGAATGCACCGTCTCCAGCTGTAGTCATGTTATGTCATGTTGATTGGTTCATGTGGGTGTTGCCACTGATCGCCTGATCAGCGGCAGGTGCATCTCATTCCAACCGCCTATTTAACGCCCTGTCTTTCGTCTCCTGTTTGTCAGATCGTTGTTTGAGGTCCTCGTGTCGATGTCTGTTCGTGCTCCTGTGTTCCTGTCTTTGCTCTGTGTCCTGCTTCAGTCTTCATTGGATATTCACAGTCATTCACGGATTATCACCGCCGATCACCGATCTACCATCACCGCCATCGCTACCAACGCACTCAAACCACCTACCCACCTGTCTGTGCTGCCATCGTGGTTCCTGCGTCACTCACCAGCATTCATCCATCATACTCCTGTCAATAAACTACCTTTACTTGCATCTGCCTCCTGTCCTCCATTGTTAGCGTCACAGTCAGTCTAATCTAAAGGCCTGTGTAATGTTAATTTGTGGCAATCTTGAGTTTTTGTTAAAGAGCGTGTCCATGGCGCCATGACAAAATTTGACGTCTCGCCACAGCAAGAGAAGTTGTTGTAACTCAGGCATAAAATGTTTGATCTTCCCCAAACTTCACATGTTCGATAAGAGTGCAGCCCTGAACACATCTGAAGGCCAATATTCCATTATAATGATAGCGCCACCTACTGGCAACAGGAAGATTGGAACATATATGGAATAAACATTGATATATTCTACTTATATTTATGAGTTTAAATGCATATTTCTCACTGTTCACCTATTTACTAAAGCCACTCGCTGCCGGTGAGCCCGGGTGCGAGGGCCCGTTCATCGCTGCTTGCAGCTTTAATTATTATTATTATTATTATTATTATTATTCTTCTCTAAGATGAATCACATTTTTGAGAGCCTAAACATGCTCGAAAAGTCATGAAACTTTGCACACACCTCAGAACTGGCGAAAATTTACGTCTGATATAGGTTTCAGAAGTGGGTGTGGCAAAATGGCTCGACAGCGCCACCTATACACGTTCAACGGTGTGCGCCTCGAGCTACGTTTCACGTACATGTATGAAAATTGGTATACACATGTATCTCTCCAATACCTACAAAAAAGTCTCTTGGAGCAAAATCCGAAACCCAACAGGAAGTCGGTAATTTTTAATTTTATGAGCAAATTTTGTGTCATTTTTGTCATTTCCATGCGTTGTATTTTAACGAACTCCTCCTAGAGATTAATTCAGATCAACACCAAAGTTGGTATGCCTAATCTAAAGGCCTTTGCGATGTTAAATTGCGAAGATTTTGAGTTTTCGTTAGAGGGCGTGTCCGTGGCGGCCTGGCGAATTTCGATGATTCGCCATGAAAAATGAAGTTGCTATAACTCGGACTTACAATGTCCAATCTGCCCCAAACTTCACATGTTTGATGAGACTCCGAACCTGAACAGATTGACATGCCCATATTCAGTTATAGTCATAGCGCCACCTATTGGCAACAGGAAGTGACATATTTTACACTGCGACTAACTACTCCTAGAAATTTTATGACATCAATGTTATTTTTGTGGTCAGTCTAATCTAAAGGCCTGTGCGATGTTAAGTTGTGAAGATGTGTCCATGGCGCCGTGACAAAATTCAAAGTCTCGCCATGGGAATAAAAGATGTTATAACTCAGGCATAAAATGTCCGATCTTCCCCACACTTCACATGTTTGATAAAAGTCCTGGCCTGAACAGATCTGAAGGCCAATATTCCATCGGGTGTGGCAAAATGGCTCGATAGCGCCACCTATACACTTTCAACGGAGTGCGCCTCGATCTATGTTTCACGTACATGTACAAAAATTGGTACACACATGTAACAAACCAATACCTACAAAAAAGTCTCTTGGTACGAAATCCTAATCCCAACAGGAAGTCGATTATTTTGAATTTTCCCTGCAAAATTGGTGTTGTTTTTGCCATTTTCAGGGGTTGTACTTTAACGAACTCCTCCTAGAGATTTTTTCAGATGAACACCAAACTTGGTCAGTGTAATCTAAAGCCCTTTGCGATGTTAAATTGCGAAGGACTTGAGGTTTCGTTAAAGGGCGTGTCCATGGCGGCCTGACAAATTTTGATGTTTCGCCATATAAAAGGAAGTTGCTATAACTCAGACATACAATGTCCAATCTGCCCCAAACTTCACATGTTTGATGAGACTCCGAACCTGAACAGATTGACATGCCCATATTCCATCGGGTGTGGCAAAATGGCTCGATAGCGCCACCTATACACTTTCAACATAGCGCGCCTCGAGCTCCGTTTCACGTACATGTACAAAAATCGGTTCACACATGTAACACACCAATACCTACAAAAAAGTCTCTTGGTACGAAATCCGAAACCCAACAGAAAGTCGGTTATTTTTAATTTTATGAGCAAATTTTGTGTCATTTTTGTCATTTCCATGCGTTGTATTTTAACGAACTCCTCCTAGAGATTCATTTAGATCAACACCAAAGTTGGTATGCCTAATCTAAAGGCCTTTGCGATGTTAAATTGCGAAGGACTTGAGGTTTCGTTAAAGGGCGTGTCCATGGCGGCCTGACAAATTTCGATGTTTCGCCATGAAAAAGGAAGTTGCTTTAACTCAGACATACAATGTCTAATCTGCCCCAAACTTCACATGTTGGACAAGACTCTTGACCTGAACAGTTCTACATGCCAATATTCAGTTATAGTCATAGTGCCACCTATTGGCAACAGGAAGTGAAATATTTTACACTGCGACAAACTACTCCTAGAAATTTTATGACATGAATGTTATTTTTGTGGTCAGTCTAATCTAAAGACCTGTGTGATGTTTAGTTGTGAAGATCTTGAGTTTTCGTTAAAGGGCGTGTCCATGGCGCCGTGACGAAGTTCGATGTGTCGCCATGGGAATAAAAGATGTTATAACTCAGGCATAAAATGTCCGATCTTGCCCAAACCTCACATGTGTGATAAGGGTCCTGGCCTGAACAGATCTGAAGGCCAATATTCCATTGGGTGTGGCAAAATGGCTCGATAGCGCCACCTATACACTTTCAACTTAGTGCATATACACTTTCAACGGAGTGCGCCTCAAGCTACGTGTCACGTACATGTACGAAAATCGGTACACATATGAAAGACACCAATAGCTACGAAAAAGTCTCTTGGTACGAAATCCGAATCCCAACAGGAAGTCGGTTATTTTGAATTTTCCCTGCAAAATTGGTGTTGTTTTTGCCATTTTCAGGGGTTGTACTTTAACGAACTCCTCCTACAGATTTATTCAGATCAACACCAAACTTTGTCAGTGTAATCTTAAGCCCTTTGCAATGTTAAATTGCGAAGATCTTGAGGTTTCGTTAAAGGGCGTGTCCATGGCGGCCTGACAAATTTCGATGTTTTGCCATTAAAAAGGAAGTTGCTGTAACTCAGACATACAATGTCCAATATGGCCCAAACTTCACATGTTAGATAAGACTTCTGCCCTTAACAGATCTACATGCCCATATTCAGTCATAGTCATAGCGCCACCTGCTGGCAACAGGAAGTGTCATGTTTTACACTGCAAAGAACTACTCCAAGAAATTTTATTACATCAACATTTTATTTTGGTCAGTCTAATCTAAAGGTCTTTACAATTTTAAATTGTGGAGATCTTTAGATTTTGTTAAAGGGCGTGTCCATGGCGCTGTGACAAAATTTGATGTCTCGCCATAGGAAGAGAAGTTGTTGTAACTCAGGCATAAAATGTTCAATATTCCCCAAACTTCACATGTCCTGGCCTGAACACATCTGAAGGCCAATATTCCATTATAATGATAGCGCCACCTATTGGCAACAGCAAAATTGGTACATATAAATGACTTGGACATATTTCACTTTTTATTTACGATTTGAAATGCATATTTCTCACCGTTCACCTTTTTACTAAAGCCACACGATGGCGTTGAGCCCGGGTGCGAGGGCCCGTTCATCGCTGCTTGCAGCTTTAATTCTTCTTATTATTATTATTTTCCAAAGTCTCGGGGGCTTTTGGGGCCCTTAACATGCTTAAAAAGTCTTGAAAATTGGCAGACACATTGGAACATGCGGCCATTAGGGCCGGGCAGAGACTGATACACGGGCGTGGCATAGGGGCTCTACAGCGCCCCCTGGAATATGGAGGGCCATATATCATGCATACTTGCTCGTAGACGTATGAAACTCGGTACACATATAAATCTCATCAATCCAAACAACTTTCGTATTGCATATCATAGGCTCCGCCCAACAGGAAGTTGGCTATTTAGGGTTTAGTATTCATATTTTTCGTCAAAGTTGTGGGGGCTTTTGGTGTCCTTAACATACTCAAAAACTCTTGAAAATTTGCGCACACTTTGGAATCTGTGGCCTTTAGGAGTCTGCAGAGGCTGGGACCCGGGCGTGGCACAGGGGCTCTACGGCGCCCCCTGGATCACAGTCAGAAATGTTGATTTATAGCTCACACATACTTGCACATATTCATATGAAACTCAGTACACATATAGATCTCATCGTGCCTAACAACTTTCGTATTGCATGTCATAGGCTCCGCCCAACAGGAAGTCAGCTATTTAGAGTTATGTAAAAAGCGCATGCTCTGGAATTTGAAATACTTGTCATAGGTTTTTTTGCCGATTGCCACCAAACTCGGTCAACATGATTTCAAGACATTGGGGATGGAAAATTGCCAGGGGATTTTTGATATCTCGAACGGTTTGGTCGTGGCGAGGCGTTGAAATTACGGCGAGAAATGAGAAACAGGACCTGTCTAATAGCATCCACATACATTTCCTGATTTTAATCAAACTTCATCAGATTATTCGTTGTATGATGTCGATTGCATATATGTGACTATTAGGAGTCAAAGTTATAGCGCCACCAACTGGCAGCAGGAAGTGTCATTTTCAAAATGCTTTGACTTCAGCATCTTATTTTTACTCAATTTGCTTCAAACTTCATCAGAACAATGTTAAAACACAGCCGATATAAATCTGCTGGGGGGATATTGATATCTAAAAATATTGTTGCCGTGGCAACATGTCAAACTGGAATACTTCTCAGATGATTTTGAGGCATATAACATGCTTAGAATTTCATCAAACTCAGAACACATATCAGTATTAATGATAACTAGACACTGGCAAAAGTTCATAAGAGGGCGTGGAAGAGGCACTCTATAGCGCCACCTTTTGTCAAAAGTGGGGGGGTTAGTTTTAGCTACAGACACCAAACTCGGTACATAAATTGTTCTTCTCAATGTGGATTTTTTTTACATTTAGCTGTGAATTAATGCATACTGCTCAGAGGAGAGTAACACTATACACACCAAACTTTGTCTACATGATGCAAAAACATTGAGGAACTTTTTGATTTTGGATAGCTTGAATGGTTTTGCCGTGGTGATTTTTTTAAATGACCGTAAAAAGGGAATCATTAATTGTATTGTATTTTTTAATTCCAAACACATCAAATAATTTTTTCATACAGATGTAAAAGTCATTCTGAGTAAATATGCATAGTTTTACGACTTTACAACACTGTATGGATAACAGAAAATTATAAAAACTGTCAGACATCTCAATCCGTGTATCATTCGTTCTTTCGTTTTTCTAATTGAAACCAAAAATGGAAAAATAAAAAAACGACTTCATTTTTAAAAAATCTGTTTCCAAAACGAAAATGAAAAAATGGATAAAGATTCGTTTTCAGATTTTCAAATTTGTGCTAATATCAAAAATAAAAAAACGGATAACAAGCGTTTGTGTTTCACTTTGGTGTTTTCGTCTGATGCTAGTTAGTGACGGTCATTCTTGAACGATTCGGTCATTTTAAACGAATCTTTAATGTGACTCGGGAAGAACGAGTCATCTCTGGGAGTGATTCGTTCAGTCGCATATGGTTCTAGTTCACCTTTTTCAGTCAATGCAGTGGGGGCCGGAAAGAGAATTGATTAGTTCTTTTTTTATTTGATTAATGCCAATGTACCAAAGATAAAAGTACAGATAGGTAATGTCAATATTGCATACAAAGAAGTGGCATTATATGCAAAGCACCATTTACAGACGTATGTAAACATAAAAATAAATAATACTAATCGAAAACTTTAACAAAATAAATTAAAAAGATTAAATAGCATTGAAAAGATTAAACATTTTTGACAGCCTTAAGATTTTTGGAAGATTAAATAGTTTGGATATACTGTTGAACCTCTTTTTAAAAAAAACAAAAAAAAACAATATGTAATGGATTTTGATGAGTGAATTTACTGCGGTGAATATGACATTTTGCAAGAAGTCATAATTGGTTAATAATGAAATATACATTAATTTTGTCTTTTTGAATATTAAAGAAGCCAAACAGTACATCCTTAAAAAGCAGAGAGAAACCCTGTAGCACACTGCAATAGATAACATTAGAGAATTCATTCCAAAATAGCTGTGTGTGAGGACAATCCCAAACGATATGTATATCAGTTTCATTAGGGTCTCCACAAAAACAACAGCTTGTATCTATGTCTGATTTAAACCTTTTCAAAAACACTTTAGCTGGGTAAAATCTGTGTAACAATTTGAATTTAACCTTGTTAGTTATTATATATTCCAAAGACAGAGTCCATACTTTTTTCTCATCAATATGATCAACCACATTCCTCCAATAAGACACCACATATGGAGTCGTTACACGCTCCTTTTGAAAAAGCGATCTAATCTTATAGTTACGTGATGAAGGATACTGGACAAGGTCGTGGCCTAGTTGTTAGAGTGTTTGACTCCTAACCCTAGGGTTGTGGGTTCGAGTCTTGGTCTGGCTATACCACGACTGAGGTGCCCTTGAGCAAGGCACTGAACCCCAACTGCTCACCGGGTGCCGCAGCATAAATGATGAACACTGCTCCGGGTGTGTGTTCACGGTGTGTGTCTGTTCACTGCTCTGTGTGTGTGCACTTTGGATGGGTTAAATGCAGAGCACAAATTCTGAGTATTGGTCACCATATTGGCTGAATGTCACATCACTTTTTCACTTTCATGTAACAAAAAGCATAGTTTTCCTACTGGGATTTCAAATGGGTGTAAAGATAAAGATAAAGTGCTGGATGATCTAATGAGTCCCTTGAAAGCGTAACAACTACTTTAGGAATAGTGTCCATGATGATGGAGAATTCTTTGGGAGTTACTGGAAAATTACATTTACATAAGATTTTTTTGTGACTTAAAATAAGCCCTTCCAAGTTAAAGAACTAGGAAACAACCAAAACAAATTTCCAAATGAAGTACGGCTGAGAGGTGCTTAAAAATGAATGACCATGCAAGTAATGCCTGTTTATGAAATTTGGTTAAATTGTAAGGGATTCTAGCAATATTATAAATACAGATCAATAGGAAAGGGAGACCACCTAATTTGGAAAAGTAGTCATTGGGGATAAAAAATCCATATTGAGTTTGGATTACACAAACACTGTCTAATCCAATTAATTTTGAAAGTGTTGTTCAAAGAAGAGAAATCAAGGAAATTAAACCCACCATAATCATATGTGTTCATTAATAAGTACTCTTTATTACCTTTGTTACAACATTCAGTGTATAGAAAATAACCATTATGACAGAAATTTGTACATTTATAAACTGTAAGAAGTAAAAAGCTCAGAAATGCAGTAACTGTAAGAGTAAATAATAATTATAATAATGATGATGATAATAATAATGATTAGGCACCTGTTTGTAAGGAAGCATGTAAATTCATCTATCCAATGCTGTCACGTCCCGTGACAAAAGAACGAATGATAGGATAAAGCCTTTCATACAGTCTTTATTATTATTATTATTATTATTATTATTATTATTAAACAATACAAACATTAAAACATTAAGGCAATACACTTAAAATCATAAAGACAAATAATAATAATAATATACACAGAGATTTGTTGCCAGGGTAACTCCAGTCTATGGTCAAAGCTTATGGGTCTGTCACGTGAGGAGCGACTCGAAAACCCGAAAGACTCAAGAGATGAACTAATCAATTCTCTAACACCGGCACCCACTGCATTGACTGAAACAGGTGAACTAGACTATTCCTGTACAGAAACTATAGAATTTTGCGCATGCGCGACTGAACGAATCACTCCCAGAGACGACTCGTTCTTCCCGAGTCACATTAAAGATTCGTTTAAAATGATCGAATCGTTCAAGAATGACCGTCACTAACTAGCATCAGACGAAAACACCAACGTGAAACACACACGCTTGATATCCGTTTTTTTAATTCTTGATATTAGCATAAATTTGAAAATCGGAAAACGAAGCTTTATCTGTTTTTTCATTTTGGTTTTGGAAACAGATAAAAAAAACAAGTCGTTTTTTTATTTTTCCATTTTTGGTTTCAATTAGAAAAACGAAAGAACGAATGATACACGGATTCATCTCATCTCACTCTGTCCCTCTGTTTGAGTATATGTGCTTACGGCGCTGATCCACTTGTCCGACACGACTGTCGCGTGGTGTCACGACGCCTCCCCACATTTGTACGTTGATGGGCGTTCCTCTGTTTGCCGCTATGGGCGTGGTTTTGACCAAGCGGGAAATGTTGCTTATTTAAAGCATTTGTTCGAGGAAGTGATGTGATAAATACTACTAGCATATGAACCCGTTTCTGCAGATGTACATATGCTGTCTGCTATGAATCAATTAACATTTTATTTAACACAATACAAACTCATAAAACCCACCAGGGACTCCAACGACCTCTGCCACCCTTCTCCATGCGGAACTGCGTAGCTCGTTGTCCCTATATGACAATAAAGTCGGATCATATAAATTAGGGAATCCTGCGACAGCCACAATCAGTTTCTCCTCCATTTTGTACTCTGGAACTAAAGTTTCCGCGCATTTTTGAAGTAGGATGTGACCTGCGAAGAGACTTCCCTCCGTCTCCATATGCTCTACTTCTATTGGATAGACGCGCCGCGTTTGACGGACTTCATTTGCATAAAGATGGGCATCGGCCAGCTTTTTGACGCGCAGCACTTTTTCAAATGAAGCGCCGCCTTCCCGGAATGCTTTGCGGGTGCGACAAAGTCGCGTGACGTCACCCATAGGAATATAGTGGAGCGTGGCGCGACAGAAGTGTCGCACGGACAAGTGGATCAGCGCTGTTAGACTTCCATTGTCTGAGAGAAATAGCGCCCCTAAAGGTGCAATTCCCGGAGTAAAAAAGGGAGGAGACTCTCATTTAGTTTCTCTTTTAAAACGGTTAAAAATACAAATAAATACTTAGATTTAATTCACACTGACAAGCTAAACCAACATATCTGATTATTACCGGCTCAGGGCTCATTAATAATTGATGTGTGGTCAGTGATAAGTGAGAAATACGAGAGATGAATCACCGCTCTGAGCAGGAGCGTGTGGAATGACGAGCTCAGAAAAAACGAGTTTATTCTTGTTTTATAGCTTTTAAAAATAACATATTACAGCGATATCACACAATTCACCAATTAGAACACACCAAGAGCTAAATTCAGATGTTTTTGAACTGTTTGTGTGAAAATGAAATATTTGTGGCTGCCTATCTGAAATCACCGCCTCCGATCAGCGCTTACAGTGTCGAGCTCAAAACTAACAAATTTATTCTTGTTTAAGAGCTTTTTGAAATAAAATATTAACACAAATGCACACAATACACCCATTATAACACAACAAAAGCTAAATGCAGGTGTTTGTGACCCGTTTAAGTGTGCAAGACTATTTGAAAGCGCGACTGGCAGATTAACATATATCTCTCGAGCTGCAGGATTCTGCCTTTCGTCGTACGAACGAACACATCACGGACAAGATTATTTCAAAATACTAATAGCTTGGCGAATATAAACGAAAACAGCCACGTGAACATAAACCGTTGAGAAATAAATCTGAAGTGGATCTACTGGATTTGAATATTAAAGTGACCGCATTTACCAGCTGCTTCTGTCTTCAATTTTAATCTATATATATAAAAAAGAAAACTCATTCGTCTTGGCTGCTTTTTTTATGTGTACGTATTTATTTATTCATTTTGCTCTTACAAGAATTAATCTATATTTAATTAAATCAAGTACATTTTATTTTACATTTGATTTGTCCATTTCTGCATCTAAACGCCTAAAAACCTAAAACATGCTCTTGTTAGCAATTTCTTTATCGTCCAATGTATCTGGTGTACACACTTTTATTTTCATAATAAACTTGTTTGTTAGATTATAGACAGTTACAGTGGTCTATAATAAATATTAACGGGTATTATTCAAGCTGTTTAGAATGATTGAAGTAGGCTAATTTTTTGAAATGTAAATCCAAAAAAATAAATTAAATAAATAAATAAATGAAAAACATTGGAAAATAACTGTTGTACTTTTTTATACATTTTGTATAATTTCATAGTTTATGCATTATAATTATAAAAACAAAAATAAATTTAGCCACTCACATAGAAATATCTTAGGCCTTATCCTTTTCTGACAGTTTTAGGGATTTTTAAAAATCCTAAAAAACCTTATTTGTGCTGCAAATAATAATTTCAAACTCATTTGATACTGACCTCTGACACCCTGTGACATGACTAGTATCTGAATTTTCATAATCTCATGGATGTAACAGTAAATCTGTTCAGCTCACAGATCAAGACTAAGCTGTAATGCAAGCAGAACTTTCACAAATGCTTATAAATCATTTAAGGATTTGATAACACTGTAAAATAATGTCTAATTTGTTAACATTAGCAAATGCATTGATAACACTTCATAATAACTGCACTCATTAGTAAATAGTCAGTTCATGCTTTTTTTTCCACCTTCAATACCACGACTTAGGTGCCCTTGAGCAAGGCATTGAACCCCCAACTGCTCCCCGGGCGCCGCAGCATAAATGGCTGCCCACTGCTCTGGGTGTGTGCTCACAGTGTGTGTGTGTGTGTTCACTGCTCTGTGTGTGTGCATTTCGGATGGGTTAAATGCAGAGCACAAATTCTGAGTATGGGTCACCATACTTGGCTGAATGTCACTTCACTCACTTTATAAAGCCATGTCCCAAAATTAATAGTCAGTAGTAAGCAGTTAATAAATACAGCTATAAATAGCTTGTTCTTGGTATATAAGCACATTTATTAAAAAGGAGAGTAAAGGGTCCGTTATCTTCCTATGAAAAATAAAAAAAAATAAAAATAAACAAACAGCAACACAGATTGATACAGAAACTCAGAAATTTTATTGTGGATTTATGATAAAATCAGCCTGTAAATGAATTCATACTCCTCCAAGAAGACACAAGTAGTTCACACCAAACTTTTTCAACATGTTGCTAATATACTGAAGATGTTAAATTGCGAATGGGTTTAGGATTACTTAAATGGTGTGGCCATAGCGATTTATTAAAGTAACATAAAACAATACAATAGTTATTTTACTATATCTTTAAAATTTGTCATTCTAACTCTTCATATTTTTTATATACGTAGAAGTTGTCATTTGAAGGAAGCACAGTAAGTTTCATAGCTTTATCATGTTCAAGAGCCATCATAAAATTAAAACTATCATAACTTATAAATCAAGCTTGCAATTCTTAGTACCAATAATGGCCACCAGATGGAGCTATAGGATTACTTTTAAATAATTATTGTAGAAACGAGTATGATTTAAATCATTTATAGAAATCTTTCAAAGAAAAATAATATGTATTTTATGTATTTTACTGATGAAATAACCCTCACTTAATTAGAATAACATGCTGAAGTATTGTGAAATACTGTATATTAAGAATAGTTCTTTATAGGCTTTATGGACAGATAAGTTTTGAGTGACTCTTGAAGGATCAGCACCACATCCTCTTTTACCACTGTTTAAAGAATTTATCTTACAGAACAGGTGCGAATCAATTTTGGATAGCTTGAATGGTTCTGTCGTGGTGATTTTTTTAAATAACAGTCAAAAAGGAACCAGTAAATGTATTAAATTTTTTTAAAGGTCAGCTTCTAAACACTTCAAAAAAATGTACACATAGAAGACAAGTCATTCTGAGGAAATATGCATAGTTTCATGACTATACAACACTATATGGATGATAGAAAATTAAAAAACAAAATACATCTGATGTCACTCTGTCTTTCTGTCACTGTGGGTAGTGTGTGTGTGTGTGTGTGTGCTGAGTTTGTGTGAATGTGTGGGGGAGGGGGAGGGGCTGGGTATCAGAGAGAGAGAGAGAGAGACAGAGAGAAACATCTCAGAGTTAACATCTCTTTAATCACCAGCAGGAAAAAAATCTGTAATTTTGTGTTGTTGTTGTTGTTGTTTTCATCATTACAGCTTAAGAAATATCTTAGGCCTCATCATTTTCTGTCAGTTTTAGGGACAAAAAAAAACTAGTACAAGTTAATTTGTAATCCTAAACCAGTTAATTTACATAACACATTAACTGGAAAAGAATTAAGAATTAAAGTGAAGAATTAGGTGTGAAACTATCAGGGAGCATTTAGTCTCCAGCGCCAACATTTTCCAGAACTGCCACTTTCCTGGAGTCTACGAATTACTCGGTGTCAGGTTCTGAGAGACTTAAGATTCCAAAAAATTATTTAATTAGAATACCATGAAGTACTGTGAAATACTATATATTAAGACTTTATATATAGGCTTTATGAACAGATTAGAGTGACTCGTGAAGGACCAGCACCACCTCCTCTTGTCCGATGGTTTGAGGAATATATCTTCCAGAATCTGGGATTAAGATTTAGGAGCTCATTTTTATTCCATCTCCTTTCCTGAAAAGTTTGTCTTGCACAATTGACAAAAAATTTATCTTCACATTAATTCCTAATTCTTTTGCAATTATTTTTGTCAGTTCTTCTCGACCTGTTTTTTTTTTCTTTTTCTTTTCTGACCTCATGACCCAGTCAGCATTTTTTGTACAATGGTCAAATCTTAACTTTCCATTTCTGTATTCCATTTGTGTTTGATATTTCTCATGGGGATTTCATAATTTTCGACTTTACAGTTTGAGTTAAAACTCTTTTTTAGCGCATTTCATCTGTAAAAGAAAATATGCCTAGAAATTCTGCACACATGAATATAAGGAGTTTTTCTCTTCCAGCTTTCCTGGACTATTGTATATCACTCATAAATGATTAAATAAACAATAATGGTAGTTATTAAGATTGATATGGTTTGGAATTGGTAAAATGTGCTTGGAAAAAAAATCATAATAAAACAATGTTTTAATGTTTAAGTTTGGAATATTAACTGACATGAATGAATTCTATATAAATATTGTTCATGTTAACATAGTTAATGTTTATAAATGAAATCTTATTGTAAAGTGTTACTAAAGTTATATATATTGATCTGTGAATGTGATTTTAAAGTCTAGATGATTCGGATTAACCCTTTAACTGCTGTATCCTTTAAAACCTCACTGCCAGAGGGATATTGTTAATGCATGTGCCCGCTGGGCACAGTTTACCTGATGCCACCGGGGTGGCATTCGCACTGATGGCTTGAGCCCGCCATCGCTGCTTGCAGCTATATTTAGGGCCCGAGCACCGATGGTGTGAGGACCCTCTTGGAATTGCTCCGTTTATTATTATTATTATTAGGGCCCGAGCACCGATGGTGCGAGGACCCTCTTGGAATTGCTCCGTTTATTATTATTATTATTATTAGGGCCCGAGCACCGATGGTGTGAGGACCCTCTTGGAATTGCTCCGTTTATTATTATTATTATTATTATTATTATTAGGGCCCGAGCACCGATGGTGTGAGGACCCTCTTGGAATTGCTCCGTTTATTATTATTATTATTATTATTATTATTATTATTATTATAATTATTATTATTATAATTATTATTATTATTATTAGGGCCCGAGCACCGATGGTGTGAGGACCCTCTTGGAATTGCTCCGTTTATTATTATTATTATTATTATTATTATTATTATTATTAGGGCCCGAGCACCGATGGTGTGAGGACCCTCTTGGAATTGCTCCGTTTATTATTATTATTATTATTATTATTATTATTATTATTATTATTAGGGCCCGAGCACCGATGGTGTGAGGACCCTCTTGGAATTGCTCCTTTTATTATTATTATTATTATTATTATTATTATTATTATTCTCTAAGATGAATCGCATTTTTGAGAGCCTAAACATGCTCGAAAAGTCATGAAACTTTGCACACACCTCAGAACTGGCGAAAATTTACGTCTGATATGGGTTTCAGAAGTGGGTGTGGCAAAATGGCTCGACAGCACCACCTATACACGTTCAACGGTGTGCGCCTCGAGCTACGTTTCACGTACATGTATGAAAATTGGTATACACATGTATCTCTCCAATACCTACAAAAAAGTCTCTTGGAGCAAAATCCGAAACCCAACAGGAAGTCGGTTATTTTTAATTTTATGAGCAAATTTTGTGTCATTTTTGTCATTTCCATGCGTTGTATTTTAACGAACTCCTCCTAGAGATTAATTCAGATCAACACCAAAGTTGGTATGCCTAATCTAAAGGCCTTTGCGATGTTAAATTGCGAAGATTTTGAGTTTTCGTTAAAGGGCGTGTCCGTGGCGGCCTGGCGAATTTCGATGATTCGCCATGAAAAATGAAGTTGCTATAACTCAGACATACAATGTCCAATCTGCCCCAAACTTCACATGCTTGATGAGACTCCGAACCTGAACAGATTGACATGCCCATATTCAGTTATAGTCATAGCGCCACCTATTGGCAACAGGAAGTGACATATTTTACACTGCGACTAACTACTCCTAGAAATTTTATGACATCAATGTCTTTTTTTGTGGTCAGTCTAATCTAAAGGCCTGTGCGATGTTAAGTTGTGAAGATCTTGAGTTTTCGTTAAGGGGCGTGTCCATGGCACCGTGATGAAGTTCGATGTCTCGCCATGGGAATAAAAGATGTTATAACTCAGGCATAAAATGTCCGATCTTCCCCAAACTTCACATGTGTGATAAGAGTCTTGGCCTGAACACATCTGTAGGCCAATATTCCATCGGGTGTGGCAAAATGGCTCGATAGCGCCACCTATACACTTTCAACAGAGCGCGCCTCGAGCTCCGTTTCCCGTACATGTACAAAAATCGGTACACACATGTAAGACACCAATACCTACAAAAAAGTCTCTTGGTACGAAATCCGAAACCCAACAGGAAGTCGGTTATTTTTAATTTTATGAGCAAATTTTGTGTCATTTTTGTCATTTCCATGCGTTGTATTTTAACAAACTCCTCCTAGAGATTCATTCAGATCAACACCAAAGTTGGTATGCCTAATCTAACGGCCTTTGTGATGTTAAATTGCGAAGGACTTGAGGTTTCGTTAAAGGGCGTGTCCATGGCGGCCTGACAAATTTCGATGTTTCGCCGTGAAAAAGGAAGTTGCTATAACTCAGACATACAATGTCCAATCTGCCCAAAACTTCACATGTTTAATACGACTCCTGACCTGAACATATTTACATGCCCATATTCAGTTATAGTCATAGCGCCACCTATTGGCAACAGGAAGTGAAATATTTTACACTGCGACAAACTACTCCTAGAAATTTTATGACATCAATGTTATTTTTGTGGTCAGTCTAATCTAAAGACCTGTGTGATGTTTAGTTGTGAAGATCTTGAGTTTTCGTTAAAAGGCGTGTCCATGGCGCCGTGACGAAGTTCGATGTGTCGCCATGGGAATTAAAGATTTTATAACTCAGGCATAAAATGTCCGATCTTGCCCAAACTTCACATGTGTGATAAGAGTCCTGGCCTGAACAGATCTGAAGGCCAAAATTCCATTGGGTGTGGCAAAATGGCTCGATAGCGCCACCTATACACTTTCAACTGAGTGCATATACACTTTCAACGGAGTGCGCCTCAAGCTATGTTTCACGTACATGTACAAAAATCGGTACACACATGTAACACACCAATATCTACGAAAAAGTCTCTTGGTACGAAATCTGAATCCAAACAGGAAGTCAGTTATTTAGAATTTTCTCTGCAAAATTGGTGTTGTTTTTGGCATTTTCAGAGGTTGTACTTTAACGAACTCCTCCTAGAGATTTATTCAAATCAACACCAAACTTGGTCAGTTAAATCTAAAGGCCTTTGCGAAGTTAAATTGGGAAGATCTTGAGATTTCGTTAAAGGGAGTGTCCATGGCGGCCTGACAAATTTCGATGTTTCGCCATGAAAAAGGAAGTTGCTGTAACTCAGACATACAATGTCCAATCTGCCCCAAACTTCACATGTTAGATAAGACTTCTGCCCTTAACAGATCTACATGCCCATATTCAATTATAGTCATAGCGCCACCTGCTGGCAACAGGAAGTGACATATTTTACGCTGAGACAAACTACTCCTAGAGATTTTTTGACATTAATGTATATTTGTGGTCAGTCTAATCTAAAGGCCTGTGTAATGTTAAATTGTGGCAATCTTGAGTTTTTGTTAAAGAGCGTGTCCATGGCAAAAATGACAAAATTTGATGTCTCGCCACAGCAAGAGAAGTTGTTGTAACTCAGGCATAAAATGTTTGATCTTCCCCAAACTTCACATGTTCGATAAGAGTGCAGCCCTGAACACATCTTAAGGCCAATATTCCATTGTAATGATAGTGTCACCTGCTGGCAACAGGAAGATTGGCACATACATGGAATAAACGTTGATATATTCTACTTATATTTATGAGTTTAAACGCATATTTCTCACCGTTCACCTCTTTACTAAAGCCACTCACTGCCGATGAGCCCGGGTGCGAGGGCCCGTTCATCGCTGCTTGCAGCTTTAATTAGGGCCCGAGCACCGATGGTGTGAGGACCCTCTTGGAATTGCTCCGTTTATTATTATTAGGGCCCGAGCACCGATGGTGTGAGGACCCTCTTGGAATTGCTCCGTTTATTATTATTATTATTATTATTATTATTATTATTATTATTATTATTATTCTCTAAGATGAATCGCATTTTTGAGAGCCTAAACATGCTCGAAAAGTCATGAAACTTTGCACACACCTCCGAACTGGCGAAAATTTACGTCTGATATGGGTTTCAGAAGTGGGTGTGGCAAAATGGCTCGACAGCGCCACCTATACACGTTCAACGGTGTGCGCCTCGAGCTACGTTTCACGTACATGTATGAAAATTGGTATACACATGTATCTCTCCAATACCTACAAAAAAGTCTCTTGGAGCAAAATCCGAAACCCAACAGGAAGTCGGTTATTTTTAATTTTATGAGCAAATTTTGTGTCATTTTTGTCATTTCCATGCGTTGTATTTTAACGAACTCCTCCTAGAGATTAATTCAGATCAACACCAAAGTTGGTATGCCTAATCTAAAGGCCTTTGCGATGTTAAATTGCGAAGATTTTGAGTTTTCGTTAAAGGGCGTGTCCGTGGCGGCCTGGCGAATTTCGATGATTCGCCATGAAAAATGAAGTTGCTATAACTCAGACATACAATGTCCAATCTGCCCCAAACTTCACATGTTTGATGAGACTCCGAACCTGAACAGATTGACATGCCCATATTCAGTTATAGTCATATCGCCACCTATTGGCAACAGGAAGTGACATATTTTACACTGCGACTAACTACTCCTAGAAATTTTATGACATCAATGTCTTTTTTGTGGTCAGTCTAATCTAAAGGCCTGTGCGATGTTAAGTTGTGAAGATCTTGAGTTTTCGTTAAGGGGCGTGTCCATGGCGCCGTGACAAAATTCAAAGTCTCGCCATGGGAATAAAAGATGTTATAACTCAGGCATAAAATGTCCGATCTTCCCCAAACTTCATATGTTTGATAAAAGTCCTGGCCTGAACAGATCTGAAGGCCAATATTCCATCGGGTGTGGCAAAATGGCTCGATAGCGCCATCTATACACTTTCAACGGAGTGCGCCTCGATCTATGTTTCAAGTACATGTACAAAAATCAGTACACACATGTAACACACCAGTACCTACAAAAAAGTCTCTTGGTACGAAATCCTAATCCCAACAGGAAGTCGGTTATTTTGAAATTTCCCTGCAAAATTGGCGTTGTTTTTGCCATTTTCAGGGGTTGTACTTTAACGAACTCCTGCTAGAGATTTATTCGGATGAACACCAAACTTGGTCAGTGTAATCTAAAGCCATTTGCGATGTTAAATTGCGAAGGACTTGAGGTTTCGTTAAAGGGCGTGTCCATGGCGGCCTGACAAATTTCGATGTTTCGCCATGAAAAAGGAAGTTGCTGTAACTCAGACATACAATGTCCAATCTGCCCCAAACTTCACATGTTGGATAAGACTCTTGACCTGAACAGATCTACATGCCAATATTCAGTTATAGTCATAGCGCCACCTATTGGCAACAGGAAGTGAAATATTTTACACTGCGACAAACTACTCCTAGAAATTTTATGACATCAATTTTTTTTTGTGGTCAGTCTAATCTAAAGACCTGTGTGATGTTTAGTTGTGAAGATCTTGAGTTTTCATTAAAAGGCGTGTTCATGGCGCCGTGACGAAGTTTGATGTGTCGCCATGGGAATAAAAGAAGTTATAACTCAGGCATAAAATGTCCGATCTTGCCCAAACTTCACATGTGTGATAAGGGTCCTGGCCTGAACAGATCTGAAGGCCAATATTCCATTGGGTGTGGCAAAATGGCTCGATAGCGCCACCTATACATTTTCAACAGAGTGCATATACACTTTTAACGGAGTGCGCCTCAAGCTATGTTTCACGTACATGTACAAAAATCGGTACACACATGTAACACACCAATATCTACGAAAAAGTCTCTTGGTACAAAATCCGAATCCAAACAGGAAGTCAGTTAATTAGAATTTTCTCTGCAAAATTGGTGTTGTTTTTGGCATTTTCAGGGGTTGTACTTTAACGAACTCCTCCTAGAGATTTATTCAGATCAACATCAAACTTGGTCAGTTAAATCTAAAGGCCTTTGCGAAGTTAAATTGGGAAGATCTTGAGGTTTCGTTAAAGGGAGTGTCCATGGCGACCTGACAAATTTCGATGTTTCGCCATGAAAAAGGAAGTTGCTGTAACTCAGACATACAATGTCCAATCTGCCCCAAACTTTGATTGTTAGATAAGACTTCTGCCCTTAACAGATCTACATGCCCATATTCAATTATAGTCATAGCGCCACCTGCTGGCAACAGGAAGTGTCATGTTTTACACTGCAAAGAACTACTCCAAGAAATTTTATGACATCAACATTTTATTTTGGTCAGTCTAATCTAAAGGTCTTTGCAATGTTAAATTGTGGAGATCTTGAGATTTTGTTAAAGGGCGTATCCATGGCGCCATGACAAAATTTGATGTCTCGCCATAGGAAGAGAAGTTGTTGTAACTCAGGCATAAAATGTTCAATATTCCCCAAACTTCACATGTTCGATACGACTCCTGGCCTGAACACATCTGAAGGCCAATATTCCATTATAATGATAGCACCACCTATTGGCAAAAGGAAAATTGGCACAAATAAATGACTTTGACATATTCCACTTATATTTACGATTTGAAATGCATATTTCTCACCGTTCACCTTTTTACTAAAGCCACACGATGGCGGTGAGCCCGGGTGCGAGGGCCCGTTCATCGCTGCTTGCAGCTTTAATTATTATTATTATTCTTCTTCTCCAGGATGAATCGCATTTTTGAGGGCCTAAACATACTCAAAAAGTCATGACACTTTGCACACACCTCAGAACCGGCGAAAATGTACATCTGATATGGGTTTCAGAAGTGGGTGTGGCAAAATGGCTCGACAGCGCCACCTATACATGTTCAACGGTGTGCGCCTCGAGCTATGTTTCACGTACATGTATGAAAATCAGTCAGGTTTGGTGAGGCTTTCTCCAAACTGGCCAAATACAAACGAGACAGCGATAAATAAAAGATGGTAACAAGAAATATGCCAACGGATTCCTATTTCAAAGAGAGCGCGTGCAGATGAGGAGTTAGCTACTGAGCTTGCTTGGTGGCGGAAAAGTAAACCGGACGCAACACAACCGCGTTGCAACAGGTTTAGTCTGTCTAGTGTTTATAAAGGACTGTTTGAACTCTGTGTCTGTAGCCTACCTCACAGACCGGACGGGGGATTTATCATGTCGTGTTGTGCTGCATCCAGTTTAGCATCACTGATTATAATGAGTATTTTGTCGCACTGCGTCGCTCGCGTCCGTTAGACAGGGTGTATTTAACTTTCTTATTTAGGCTACTTTCTTGTAGCCTAAATAAGCATTATTTCTTTGATATTTATTTTAGTGTTTTGCAGGCGGCGTTCACTGACAGAAGTGCTCAAATAAACACGAACTGACGAGTTAAATAGGATGTGTTAGATGAGTGATTTCTAGACATGCATACATATAAATATATCCTGTATATAATATATATAAAATATATTACATGCATGCACAGTTTAAGTCAGCTTTAATCACCCTTTTTTGGTAATTCCATGAATTAACTGACCACGACATTGCTTGCATATTAGTTTATTTCGCAGTGAATGGCCATCCCTGCCCCTACGTTAAACTGGAAAAAAATGATCGCCTTCGTTAACAAGCAAATTTTGACACTAATGTTATATATTTATTTATTATTATTTAGGTTTTTTTTTCAAACACCGTGCCACCGGCGGTTGTTGGTCCATGACTACCGCGGTGTTAAAAATCTGCCACCGTCACAGCCCTAGTTATAACTCAGGCATAAAATGTCCGATCTTGCCCAAACTTCACATGTGTGATAAGGGTCCTGGCCTGAACAGATCTGAAGGCCAATATTCCATTGGGTGTGGCAAAATGGCTCGATAGCGCCACCTATACACTTTCAACTGAGTGCATATAAACTTTCAATGGAGTGCGCCTCAAGCTATGTTTCACGTACATGTACAAAAATCGGTACACACATGTAACACACCAATATCTACGAAAAAGTCTCTTGGTACGAAATTCGAATCCAAACAGGAAGTCAGTTATTTAGAATGTTCTCTGCAAAATTGGTGTTGTTTTTGGCAATTTCAGGGGTTGTACTTTAACGAACTCATCCTAGAGATTTATTCAGATCAGCATCAAACCTGGTCAGTTAAATCTAAAGGCCTTTGCGATGTTAAATTGGGAAGATCTTGAGATTTCGTTAAAGGCAGTGTCCATGGCGGCCTGACAAATTTCGATGTTTTGCCATGAAAAAGGAAGTTGCTGTAACTCAGACATACAATGTCCAATCTGCCCCAAACGTTGCATGTTAGATAAGACTTCTGCCCTTAACAGGTCTTCATGCCCATATTCAGTTATAGTCATAGCGCCACCTGCTGGCTACAGGAAGTGACATGTTTTACGCTGCGACAAACTACTCCTAGAAATCTTTTGACATTAATGTATTTTTTGTGGTCAGTCTAATCTAAAGGCCTGTGCAATGTTAAATTGTGGAGATCTTCAGTTTTTGTTAAAGGGCCTGTCCATGGCGCCATGACAAAATTTGATGTTTTGCCACAGCAAGAGAAGTTATTGTAACTCAGGCATAAAATGTTCAATCTTCCCCAGACTCCGCATGTTCGATAAGAGTCCTGGCCTGAACACATCTGAAGGCCAATATTCCATTATAATGATAGCGCCACCTGCTGGCAACAGAAAGATTGGCACATATATGGAATAAACATTGATATATTCCACTTAAATTTATGAGTTTAAATGCATATTTCTCACCGTTCACCTATTTACTAAAGCCACTCGCTGGCGGTGAGCCCGGGTGCGAGGGCCCGTTCATCGCTGCTTGCAGCTTTAATTAGTGCCCGAGCACCGAGGTGCGAGGACCCTCTTGTATCTGCTTTGTTTATTATTAGGGCCCGAGCACCGATGGTGTGAGGACCCTCTTGGAATTGCTCAGTTTATTATTATTATTATTATTATTATTATTATTCTTCTCTAAGATGAATCGCATTTTTGAGAGCCTAAACATGCTCGAAAAGTCATGAAACTTTGCACACACCTCAGAACTGGCGAAAATTTACGTCTGATATGGGTTTCAGAAGTGGGTGTGGCAAAATGGCTCAACAGCGCCACCTATACACGTTCAACGGTGTGCGCCTCGAGCTACGTTTCACGTACATGTATGAAAATTGGTATACACATGTATCTCTCCAATACCTACAAAAAAGTCTCTTGGAGCAAAATCCGAAACCCAACAGGAAGTCGGTTATTTTTAATTTTATGAGCATTTCCATGCGTTGTATTTTAATGAACTCCTCCTAGAGATTAATTCAGATCAACACCAAAGTTGGTATGCCTAATCTAAAGGCCTTTGCGATGTTAAATTGCGAAGATTTTGAGTTTTCGTTAAAGGGCGTGTCCGTGGCGGCCTGGCGAATTTCGATGATTCACCATGAAAAATGAAGTTGCTATAACTCAGACATACAATGTCCAATCTGCCCCAAACTTCACATGTTTGATGAGACTCCGAACCTGAACAGATTGACATGCCCATATTCAGTTATAGTCATAGCGCCACCTATTGGCAACAGGAAGTGACATATTTTACACTGCCACTAACTACTCCTAGAAATTTTATGACATCAATGTCTTTTTTGTGGTCAGTCTAATCTAATGGCCTGTGTGATGTTAAGTTGTGGAGATCTTGAGTTTTCGTTAAGGGGCGTGTCCATGGCGCCGTGACAAATTTCAAAGTCTCGCCATGGGAATAAAAGATGTTATAACTCAGGCATAAAATGTCCGATCTTCCCCAAACTTCACATGTTTGATAAGGGTCCTGGCTTGAACACATCTGTAGGCCAATATTCCATCGGGTGTGGCAAAATGGCTCGATAGCGCCACCTATACACTTTCAACGGAGTGCGCCTCGAGCTCCGTTTCACGTACATGTACAAAAATCGGTACACACATGTAACACACCAATACCTACAAAAAAGTCTCTTGGTACGAAATCCGAATCCCAACAGGAAGTCGGTTATTTTGAATTTTCTCTGCAAAATTGGCGTTGTTTTTGCCATTTTCAGGGGTTGTACTTTAACGAACTCCTCCTAGAGATTTATTCAGATGAACACCAAACTTGGTCAGTGTAATCTAAAGCCCTTTGCGATGTTAAATTGCGAAGGACTTGAGGTTTCGTTAAAGGGCGTGTCCATGGCGGCCTGACATATTTCGATGTTTCGCCATGAAAAGGAAGTTGCTGTAACTCAGACATACAATGTCCAATCTGCCCCAAACTTCACATGTTAGATAAGACTTCTGCCCTTAACAGATCTACATGCCCATATTCAGTTATAGTCATAGCGCCACCTGCTGGCAACAGGAAGTGACATGTTTTACGCTGCGACAAACTACTCCTAGAAATTTTATGACATCAATGTCTTTTTTGTGGTCAGTCTAATCTAAAGGCCTGTGCGATGTTAAATTGTGAAGATCTTGAGGTTTTCGTTAAAAGGCGTATCCATGGCGCCATGACGAAGTTCGATGTCTCGCCAAGGGAATAAAATATGTTATAACTCAGGCATAAAATGTCCGATCTTCCCCAAACTTCACATGTGTGATAAGAGTCCTGGCCTGAACACATCTGTAGGCCAATATTCCATCGGGTGTGGCAAAATGGCTCGATAGAGCCACCTATACACTTTCAACATAGCGCGCCTCGAGCTATGTATCACGTACATGTACAAAAATCGGTACACACATGTAACACACCAATACCTACAAAAAAGTCTCTTGGTATGAAATCCGAATCCCAACAGGAAGTCGGTTATTTAGAATTTTCTCTGCAAAATTGGCGTTGTTTTTGCCATTTTCAGGGGTTGTACATTAACAAACTCCTCCTAGAGATTTATTCAGATCAACACCAAACTTGGTCAGTTAAATCTAAAGGCCTTTGCGATGTTAAATTGCGAAGGACTTGAGGTTTCGTTAAAGGGCGTGTCCATGGCGGCCTGGCAAATTTCGATGTTTCGCCATGAAAAGGAAGTTGCTGTAACTCAGACATACAATGTCCAATCTGCCCCAAACTTCACATGTTAGATAAGACTTCTGCCCTTAACAGATCTACATGCCCATATTCAGTTATAGTCATAGTGCCACCTGCTGGCAACAGGAAGTGACATGTTTTACGCTGCGACAAACTACTCCTAGAAATCTTTTGAAATTAATGTATTTTTTTGTGGTCAGTCTAATCTTAAGGCCTCTGCAATGTTAAATTGCGGAGATCTTCAGTTTTTGTTAAAGGGCGTGTCCATGGCGCCATGACAAAATTTGATGTCTCGCCACAGCAATAGAAGTTGTTGTAACTCAGGCATAAAATGTTCGATCTTCCCCAGACTTCGCATGTTCGATAAGAGTCCTGGTCTGAACACATCTGAAGGCCAATTTTCCACTATAATGATAGCGCCACCTGCTGGCAACAGAAAGATTGGCACATATATGGAATAAACATTGATATATTCCACTTATATTTATGAGTTTAAATGCATATTTCTCACCGTTCACCTATTATTAAAGCCACTCGCTGCCGGTGAGCCCAGGTGCGAGGGCCCGTTCATCGCTGCTTGCAGCTTTAATTATTATTATTATTATTATTCTTCTTCTTCTCCCGAATGAATCGCATTTTTGAGGGCTTAAACATGCTCAAAAAGTCATGAAACTTTGCACACGCTTCAAACCTGGTGAAAATTTTCGTCTGATCTAGGATTCAGAAGAGGGTGTGGCAAAATGGCTCGACAGCGCCACCTATACTAAGAAAATCAACAGCCTTCCAGCTATGTTTCACGTACATGCACCAAAATTGGCACACATATGTAACACACCAATACCTACAAAAAAGACTCTTGGAGCAAAATTCTAAACCCAACAGGAAGTCGGTTATTTTTAATATTATGAGCAAATTTTGTGTAATTTTGGTCATTTCCATGTGTTGTATTTTAACGAACTCCTCCTAGAGATTTCTTCAAATCAACACCAAATTTGGTATGCCTAATCTAAAGGCCTTTGCGATGTTAAATTGCGAAGATCTTGAGTTTTCGTTGAAGGGCGTGTTCGTGGCGTCCTGGCGAATTTCGATGATTCGCCATGAAAAATGAAGTTGCTATAACTCAGACATACAATGTCCAATCTGCCCCAAACTTCACATGTTTGATGAGACTCCGAACCTGAACAGATTGACATGCCCATATTCAGTTATAGTCATAGCGCCACCTATTGGCAACAGGAAGTGACATATTTTACACTGCCACGAACTACTCCTAGAAATTTTATGACATCAATGTCTTTTTTGTGGTCAGTCTAATCTAAAGGCCTGTGCAATGTTAAATTGTGGAGATCTTCAGTTTTTGTTAAAGGGCGTGTCCATGGCGCCATGACAAAATTTGATGTCTCGCCACAGCAAGAGAAGTTGTTGTAACTCAGGCATAAAATGTTCAATCTTCCCCAGACTCCACACGTTCGATAAGAGTCCTGGCCTAAACACATCTGAAGGCCAATATTCCATTATATTGACAGCGCCACCTGCTGGCAACAGAAAGATTGGCCCATATATGGAATAAACATTGATATATTCCACTTATATTTATGAGTTTAAATGCATATTTCTCACCGTTCACCTATTTACTAAAGCCACTCGCTGCCGGTGAGCCCGGGTGCGAGGGCCCGTTCATCGTTGCTTGCAGCTTTAATCAGGGCCCGAGCACTGCAGTGCGAGGACCCTATTGGAATTGCTCCGTTTATTCTTCTTCTTCTTCTTCTCCGTAATGAAGCGCATTTTTGAGGGCCTAAACATGCTCCAAAACTCACGAAACTTTGCACACGCATCAGGACCGGCGAAAGTTTACATCTGATATAGGTTTCAGAAGTGGGTGTGGCAAAATGGCTCGATAGCGCCACCTGGTAAATTTCAATGGAGTGTCCCTCGAGCTACGTTTCACGTACATGCATGAAAATCGGCACGCACGTGTAACACACCAATACCTACAAAAAAGTCTCTTGCTACAAAATCCAAAACCCAACAGGAAGTAAGTTATTTTGAATTTCCTGTACGCTCTTTGTGCAGTTTTTGCCATTTCCATGCCTCGTACTTTGACGAACTCCTCCTACAGTTTTAACCGGATTATCTTCAAATTTGGTGAGGGTCATCATAAGACCTTTGTGACGTTAAATTGCGAAGCTTTTGAGTTTTCGTCAAGGGGTGTGTCCCTGGCGGCCTGACAAAGTTTGATGTTTCGCCGTGAAACAGGAAGTTGCTGTAACTCAGGCAAGCAATGTCCGATCTGCCCCAAACTTCACACGTGTGATGGGTGTTCTATCCTGAAAAAACACCCATGACCAAATTCAGTTATAGTCATAGCGCCACCTGCTGGTAACAGGAAGTGACATGGTTAACATTGTTATGGACTCCTAGGAACATATTAAAAAGTGTCAACAAGTGTTAAAAAGGCTGGCAACATGCTAGAAACATACCAATACATGCTAGCAACACTTAGCTAAATGCTAAAGCATGCTAGTGATGCAGTGAAAAAGGAATTTGCTGTAACTAATGCAAGCAATGTCCGATCGCCTCAAACTTCAAACGTTTGACAAGAGTCCTGTCCTGAAAACATCAACATGCCCATATTTAATTATATTCATAGTGCCACCTGCTGGCAACAGGAAGTGGCATGTTTAACACTGTTATGGACTCCTTGCAAAATAACAAAAGGCATCAACAAGGGTTAAATAGGCTGGCAAAATTTTATAAGCATGCTAATACATGCTAGCAACATTTAGCTAAGTGCTAAAGCATGCTACTAATGCAGTGAAACAGGAAGTTGCTGTAACTCAGGCAAGCAATGTCCGATCTGCCCCAAACTTCACACGTGTTATGGGTGTTCTGTCCTGAACAAACACCCATGACCAAATGCAGTTAGTCATAGCGCCACCTGCTGGTAACAGGAAGTGACATGGTTAACACATTTATGGACTCCTAGGAACATATTAAAAAGTGCCAACAAGTGTTAAATAAGCTGGCAACATGCTAGTAACCTACTAATACATGCTAGCAACAATTAGCTAAGTGCTAAAGTATCATATTATTGCAGTGAAACAGGAAGTTGCTGTAAATCAGGCAAGCAATGTCCAATCTGCCCCCAAACTTCACACGTGTGATGGGTGTTCTGTCCTGAACAAACACCCATGACCAAATTCAGTAATAGTCATAGCACCACCTGCTGGTAACAGGAAGTTGCATGGTTAACATTGTTATGGACTCCTAGGAACATATTAAAAAGTCTCAACAAGTGTTAAAAAGGCTGGCAACATGCTAGAAACATACCAATACATGCTAGCAACACTTAGCTAAATGCTAAAGCATGCTAGTGATGCAGTAAAAAATTTATTTGCTGTAACTAATGCAAGCAATGTCCGATCTGCCTCAAACTTCAAACGTTTGACAAGAGTCCTGTCCTGAACACATCAACATGCCCATATTTAATTATATTCATAGTGCCACCTGCTGGCAACAGGAAGTGGCATGTTTAACACTGTTATGGACTCCTTGCAAAATAATAAAAGGCATCAACAAGGGTTAAATAGGCTGGCAAAATTTTATAAGCATGCTAATACATGCTAGCAACATTTAGCTAAGTGCTAAAGCATGCTACTAATGCAGTGAAACAGGAAGTTGCTGTAACTCAGGCAAGCAATGTCCGATCTGCCCCAAACTTCACACGTGTTATGGGTGTTCTGTCCTGAACAAACACCCATGACCAAATGCAGTTATAGTCATAGCGCCACCTGCTGGTAACAGGAAGTGACATGGTTAACACAGTTATGGACTCCTAGGAACATATTAAAAAGTGCCAACAAGTGTTAAATAAGCTGGCTACATGCTAGTAACCTACTAATACATGCTAGCAACAATTAGCTAAGTGCTAAAGAATCATATTATTGCAGTGAAACAGGAAGTTGCTGTAAATCAGGCAAGCAATGTCCAATCTGTCCCCAAACTTCACACGTGTGATGGGTGTTCTGTCCTGAACTAACACCCATGACCAAATTCAGTAATAGTCATAGTGCCACCTGCTGGTAACAGGAAGTTACATGGTTAACATTGTTATGGACTCCTAGGAACATATTAAAAAGTGTCAACAAGTGTTAAAAAGGCTGGCAACATGCTAGAAAAATACCAATACATGCTAGCAACACTTAGCTAAATGCTAAAGCATGCTAGTGATGCAGTGAAAAAGGAATTTGCTGTAACTAATGCAAGCAATGTCCGATCTGCCTCAAACTTCAAACGTTTGACAAGAGTCCTGTCCTGAACACATCAACATGCCCATATTTAATTATATTCATAGTGCCACCTGCTGGTAACAGGAAGTTGCATGGTTAACATTGTTATGGACTCCTAGGAACATATTAAAAAGTGTCAACAAGTGTTAAAAAGACTGGCAACATGCTAAAAAACATACAAATACATGCTAGCAACACTTAGCTAAATGCTAAAGCATGCTAGTGAAGCAGTGAAAAAGGAATTTGCTGTAACTAATGCAAGCAATGTCCGATCTGCCTCAAACTTCAAACGTTTGACAAGAGTCCTGTCCTGAACACATCAACATGCTCATATTTGATTATATTCATAGTGCCACCTGCTGGCAACAGGAAGTTGCATGTTTAACACTGTTATAGACTCCTTGCAAAATAATAAAAGGCATCAACAAGGGTTAAATAGGCTGGCAAAATTTTATAAGCATGCTAATACATGCTAGCAACATTTAGCTATGTGCTAAAGCATGCTACTAATGCATTGAAACAGAAAGTTGCTGTAACTCAGGCAAAATAATGTCCGATCTGCCCCAAACTTCACACGTGTGATGGGTGTTCTGTCCTGAACAAACACCCATGACCAAATTCAGTTATAGTCATAGCGCCACCTGCTGGTAACAGGAAGTGACATGGTTAACACAGTTATGGACTCCTTGCAAAATAATAAAAGGCATCAACAAGGGTTAAATAGGCTGGCAAAATTTTATAAGCATGTTAATACATGCTCGCAACATTTAGCTAAGTGCTAAAGCATGGTACTAATGCAGTGAAACAGGAAGTTGCTGTAACTCAGGCAAGCAATGTCCGATCTGCCCCAAACTTCACACGTGTTATGGGTGTTCTGTCCTGAACAAACACCCATGACCAAATGCAGTTATAGTCATAGCGCCACCTGCTGGTAACAGGAAGTGACATGGTTAACACAGTTATGGACTCCTAGGAACATATTAAAAAGTGCCAACAAGTGTTAAATAAGCTGGCAACATGATAGTAACCTACTAATACA
Organism: Carassius carassius; assembly: GCF_963082965.1. Classification (NCBI taxonomy): domain Eukaryota; kingdom Metazoa; phylum Chordata; class Actinopteri; order Cypriniformes; family Cyprinidae; genus Carassius; species Carassius carassius. The sequence continues at coordinate 21,466,583 of NC_081790.1, read as the reverse complement.
TGCTAGCAACAATTTGCTAAGTGCTAAAGCATCATATTATTGCAGTGAAACAGGAAGTTGCTGTAAATCAGGCAAGCAATGTCCAATCTGTCCACAAACTTCACACGTGTGATGGGTGTTCTGTCCTGAACTAACACCCACGACCTAATTTAGTAATAGTCATAGTGCCACCTGCTGGTAACAGGAAGTTACATGGTTGACGTTGTTATGGACTCCTAGGAACATATTAAAAAGTGTCAACAAGTGTTAAAAAGGCTGGCAACATGCTAGAAACATACCAATACATGCTAGCAACACTTAGCTAAATGCTAAAGCATGCTAGGATGCAGTGAAAAATTAATTTGCTGTAACTAATGCAAGCAATGTCCGATCTACCTCAAACTTCAAATGTTTGACAAGATTCCTTTCCTGAACACATCAACATGCCCATATTTAATTATATTCATAGTGTCACCTGCTGGCAACAGGAAGTGGCATGTTTAACACTGTTATGGACTCCTTGCAAAATAATAAAAGGCATCAACAAGGGTTAAATAGGCTGGCAAAATTTTATAAGCATGCTAATACATGCTAGTAACATTTAGCTAAGTGCTAAAGCATGCTACTAATGCAGTGAAAGAGGAAGTTGCTGTAACTCAGGCAAGCAATGTCCGATCTGCCCCAAACTTCACACGTGTTATGGGTGTTCTGTCCTGAACAAACACCCATGACCAAATGCAGTTATAGTCATAGCGCCACCTGCTGGTAACAGGAAGTGACATGGTTAACACAGTTATGGACTCCTTGCAAAATAATAAAAGGCATCAATAAGGGTTAAATAGGCTGGCAAAGTTTTATAAGCATGCTAATACATGCTAGCAACATTTAGCTAAGTGCTAAAGCATGCTACTAATGCAGTGAAAGAGGAAGTTGCTGTAACTCAGGCAAGCAATGTCCGATTCTGCCCCAAACTTCACACGTGTTATGGGTGTTCTGTCCTGAACAAACACCCATGACCAAATGCAGTTATAGTCATAGCGCCACCTGCTGGTAACAGGAAGTGACATGGTTAACACAGTTATGGACTCCTTGCAAAATAATAAAAGGCATCAACAAGGGTTAAATAGGCTGGCAAAATTTTATAAGCATGTTAATACATGCTCGCAACATTTAGCTAAGTGCTAAAGCATGGTACTAATGCAGTGAAACAGGAAGTTGCTGTAACTCAGGCAAGCAATGTCCGATCTGCCCCAAACTTCACACATGTTATGGGTGTTCTGTCCTGAACAAACACCCATGACCAAATGCAGTTATAGTCATAGCGCCACCTGCTGGTAACAGGAAGTGACATGGTTAACACAGTTATGGACTCCTAGGAACATATTAAAAAGTGCCAACAAGTGTTAAATAAGCTGGCAACATGCTAGCAACAATTAGCTTTGTGCTAAAGCATCAAATTATTGCAGTGAAAAAGGAAGTTGCTGTAAATCAGGCAAGCAATGTCCAATCTGTCCCCAAACTTCACACGTGTGATGGGTGTTCTGTCCTGAACAAACACCCATGACCAAATTCAGTAATAGTCATAGCGCCACCTGCTGGTAACAGGAAGTTACATGGTTAACATTATGGACTCCTAGGAACATATTAAAAAGCGTCAACAAGTGTTAAAAAGGCTGGCAACATGCTAGAAACATACCAATACATGCTAGCAACACTTAGCTAAATGCTAAAGCATGCTAGTGATGCAGTGAAAAAGGAATTTGCTGTAACTAATGCAAGCAATGTCTGATCTGCCTCAAACTTCAAACGTTTGACAAGAGTCCTGTCCTGAACACATCAACATGCCCATATTTGATTATAATCATAGTGCCACCTGCTGGTAACAGGAAGTGACATGGTTAACACTGTTACAGACTCCTAGGAATATATTAAGTGTAAACAAGTGTTAAATAGGCTGGCAACATACTAGATACATATTAATACATACTAGCAACACTTAGCTAAGTGTTAAAGCATGCTACTAATGTAGTGAAAAAGGAAGTTGCTGTAACCCAGGCAAGCAATGTCCGATCTGCCCCAAACTTCACACGTGTTATGGATGTTCTGTCCTGAACAAACACCCATGACCAAATGCAGTTATAGTCATAGCGCCACCTGCTGGTAACAGGAAGTGACAGGGTTAACACAGTTATGGACTCCTAGGGACATATTAAAAAGTGCCAACAAGTGTTAAATAAGCTGGCAACATGCTAGCAACAATTAGCTTTGTGCTAAAGCATCAAATTATTGCAGTGAAACAGGAAGTTGCTGTAAATCAGGCAAGCAATGTCCAATCTGTCCCCAAACTTCACACGTGTGATGGGTGTTCTGTCCTGAACAAACACCCATGACCAAATTCAGTAATAGTCATAGCGTCACCTGCTGGTAACAGGAAGTTACATGGTTAACATTATGGACTCCTAGGAACATATTAAAAAGCGTCAACAAGTGTTAAAAAGGCTGGCAACATGCTAGAAACATACCAATACATGCTAGCAACACTTAGCTAAATGCTAAAGCATGCTAGTGATGCAGTGAAAAAGGAATTTGCTGTAACTAATGCAAGCAATGTCTGATCTGCCTCAAACTTCAAACGTTTGACAAGAGTCCTGTCCTGAACACATCAACATGCCCATATTTGATTATAATCATAGTGCCACCTGCTGGTAACAGGAAGTGACATGGTTAACACTGTTACAGACTCCTAGGAATATATTAAGTGTAAACAAGTGTTAAATAGGCTGGCAACATACTAGATACATATTAATACATACTAGCAACACTTAGCTAAGTGTTAAAGCATGCTACTAATGTAGTGAAAAAGGAAGTTGCTGTAACCCAGGCAAGCAATGTCCGATCTGCCCCAAACTTCACACGTGTTATGGATGTTCTGTCCTGAACAAACACCCATGACCAAATGCAGTTATAGTCATAGCGCCACCTGCTGGTAACAGGAAGTGACATGGTTAACACAGTTATGGACTCCTAGGGACATATTAAAAAGTGCCAACAAGTGTTAAATAAGCTGGCAACATGCTAGCAACAATTAGCTTTGTGCTAAAGCATCAAATTATTGCAGTGAAACAGGAAGTTGCTGTAAATCAGGCAAGCAATGTCCAATCTGTCCCCAAACTTCACACGTGTGATGGGTGTTCTGTCCTGAACAAACACCCATGAACAAATTCAGTAATAGTCATAGCGCCACCTGCTGGTAACAGGAAGTTACATGGTTAACATTATGGACTCCTAGGAACATATTAAAAAGCGTCAACAAGTGTTAAAAAGGCTGGCAACATGCTAGAAACATACCAATACATGCTAGCAACACTTAGCTAAATGCTAAAGCATGCTAGTGATGCAGTGAAAAAGGAATTTGCTGTAACTAATGCAAGCAATGTCTGATCTGCCTCAAACTTCAAACGTTTGACAAGAGTCCTGTCCTGAACACATCAACATGCCCATATTTGATTATAATCATAGTGCCACCTGCTGGTAACAGGAAGTGACATGGTTAACACTGTTACAGACTCCTAGGAATATATTAAGTGTAAACAAGTGTTAAATAGGCTGGCAACATACTAGATACATATTAATACATACTAGCAACACTTAGCTAAGTGTTAAAGCATGCTACTAATGTAGTGAAAAAGGAAGTTGCTGTAACCCAGGCAAGCAATGTCCGATCTTCCCCAAACTTCACACGTATAATAGGTGTTCTGTTCTGAACAAACACCCATGACTAAATTCAGTTATAGTCATAGAGCCACCTGTTGGTAACAGGAAGTGACAAGGTTAACGCTGTTATGGAGTCCTAGGAACAAATTAAAATGTGTCAAAAAGGGTTAAATATGCTGGCAACCTTCTAGAAGCATACTAAAACATGCTAGCAACACTTAGCTAAGTGCTAAAGCATGCTACTAATGCAGTGAAAAAGGAAGATGCTGTAACTCAGGCAAGCAATGTCCGATCTGCCCCAAACTTCACACATTTGACAAGATTCCTGTCATAAATAAATCAACATGCCAATATTCGGTTATAGTCATAGCGCCACCTGCTGGCAACAGGAAGTGTCATTTTCAACACTTTTATGCACTATTTGCAACACAGTAAAATATGCCATTGTGTGCTAATCATGCTAGAAATATTTTCAAACATTCTAGCAACACTTAGTATGTGCAAAACGATGCTATTAATACTATAAAACAGGAAGTTGTTGTAACTCATGCATACAATTCCCCATCTTACCCAAACATCACATGTTTTATAAGAGTACTGGCCTGAACACAACTAAAGGCCAATATTCAATTCTAAGTATAGTGCCGCCTGCTGGCAACAGGAAATGAATTAGTTTATACTAACGTAAACATGACTTGTCTGATCTGCCCGAAACTTTGCATGTTTGGTAAGAGTCCTGGCCCGAAGAAATTTACATGCCAATATTCTGTTATAATCATAGCGCCACCTGTTGGCAGCAGGAAATGTGGCACAAATATTTACTATTTTATAAGCATATGGGCCAACGTTCACTGTTCCTCCTATGGGCACCGGGTGGTGGTGAGCCCGAGTGCGAGGGCCCTTTCATCGCTGCTTGCAGCTTTAATTAGGGCCCGAGCACTGCAGTGCGAGGAGCCTATTGGAATTGCTCCGTTTATTATTATTCTTCTTCTTCTCCGTAATGAAGCGCATTTTTGAGGACCTAAACATGCTCCAAAACTCACGAAACTTTGCACACGCATCAGGACCGGCGAAAATTTACATCTGATATAGGTTTCAGAAGTGGGTGTGGCAAAATGGCTCGATAGCACCACCTGTTAAATTTCAAAAGAGTGTCCCTCGAGCTACGTTTCACGTACATGCATGAAAATCGGCACGCACGTGTAACACACCAATACCTACAAAAAAGTCTCTTGGTACAAAATCCAAAACCTAACAGGAAGAACGATTTTTGTGCAGTTTTTGCCGTTTCCATGCCTTGTACTTTGACAAACTCCTCCTACAGTTTTAATCGGATTATCTTCAAATTTGGTGAGGGTCATCATAAGACCTTTGTGACGTTAAATTGCGAAGCTTTTGAGTTTTCGTCAAGGGGTGTGTCCCTGGCGCCCTGACAAAGTTTGATGTTTCGCCGTGAAACAGGAAGTTGCTGTAACTCAGGCAAGTAATGTCCGATCTGCCCCAAACTTCACACGTGTGATGGGTGTTCTGTCCTGAACAAACACCCATGACCAAATTCAGTTATAGTCATAGCGCCACCTGCTGGCAACAGGAAGTGGCATGCTTAACACTGTTATGGACTCCTAGCAAAATAATAAAAGGCATCAACAAGGGTTAAATAGGCTGGCAAAATTTTATAAGCATGCTAATACATGCTAGCAACATTTAGCTAAGTGCTAAAGCATGCTACTAATGCAGTGAAACCGGAAGTTGCTGTAAATCAGGCAAGCAATGTCCAATCTGTCCCCAAACTTCACACGTGTGATGGGTGTTCTGTCCTGAACAAACACCCATGACCAAATTCAGTAATAGTCATAGCGCCACCTGCTGGTAACAGGAAGTTACATGGTTAACATTGTTATGGACTCCTAGGAACATATTAAAAAGTGTCAACAAGTGTTAAAAAGGCTGGCAACATGCTAGAAACATACCAATACATGCTAGCAACACTTAGCTAAATGCTAAAGCATGTTAGTGATGCAGTGAAAAAGGAATTTGATGTAACTAATGCAAGCAATGTTCGATCTGCCTCAAACTTCAAACTTTTGACAAGAGTCCTGTCCTGAACACATCAACATGCCCATATTTGATTATATTCAGTTAGCTAAGGGCTAAAGCATGCTACTAATGTAGTGAAAAGTTGCTGTAACTCAGGCAAGCAATGTCCGATCTTCCCCAAACTTCACACGTGTGATAGGTGTTTTGTTCTGAACAAACACCCATGACCAAATTCAGTTATAGTCATAGCGCCACCTGCTGGTAACAGGAAGTGACAAGGTTAACGCTGTTATGGACTCCTAGGAACTGTCCTGTCAACCAGGTCCTGTCATAAATAAATCAACATGCCCATATTCGGTTATAGTCATAGCGCAACCTGCTGGCAACAGGAAGTGTCATTTTTAACACTTTTATGCACTATTTGCAACACAGTAAAATATGCCATTGTGTGCTAATCATGCTAGAAATATTTTCAAACATTCTAGCAACACTTAGTATGTGCAAAACGATGCTATTAATACTATAAAACAGGAAGTTGTTGTAACTCATGCATACAATTCCCCATCTTACCCAAACATCACATGTTTTATAAGAGTACTGGCCTGAACACAACTAAAGGCCAATATTCAATTCTAAGTATAGTGCCGCCTGCTGGCAACAGGAAATGAATTAGTTTATACTAACGTAAACATGACTTGTCTGATCTGCCCGAAACTTTGCATGTTTGGTAAGAGTCCTGGCCCGAAGAAATTTACATGCCAATATTCTGTTATAATCATAGCGCCACCTGTTGGCAGCAGGAAATGTGGCACAAATATTTACTATTTTATAAGCATATGGGCCAACGTTCACTGTTCCTCTTATGCGCACCGGAAAGGGCCCATTCATCGCTGCTTGCAGCTTTATTTATTATTAGGGCTCAAGCCCAAAGGGCGAGAGGCCTATTGTTTTCCTTAGGATTATTTTTTCTTCTTCTTCTTCTTCTTCTTCTTCTTCTTCTTCTTCTTCTTCTTCTTCTTATTATTATTATTATTATTATTATTATTATTTTCCAACGTCTCGGGGGCTTTTGGGGTTCCTTAACATGCTTAAAAAGTCTTGAAAATTGGCACACACATTGGAACCTGCGGCCATTAGGGCCGGGCAGAGACTGATACACAGGCGTGGCATAGGGGCTCTACAGCGCCCCCTGGAATATGGAGGGCCATATATCATGCATACTTGCTCGTAGACGTATGAAACTCGGTACACATATAAATCTCATCAATCCAAACAACTTTCGTATTGCATATAATAGGCTCCGCCCAACAGGAAGTTGGCTATTTAGGGTTTAGTATTCATATTTTTCGTCACAGTTGTGGGGGCTTTTTGGGTCCTTAACATACTCAAAAACTCTTGAAAATTTGCGCACACTTTGGAATCTGTGGCCTTTAGGAGCCTGCAGAGGCTGGGACCCGGGCGTGGCACAGGGGCTCTACGGCGCCCCCTGGATCACAGTCAGAAATGTTGATTTATAGCCCACACATACTTGCACATATTCATATGAAACTCAGTACACACATAGATCTCATCGTGCCAAACAACTTTCGTATTGCATGTCATAGGCTCCGCCCAACAGGAAGTCAGCTATTTAGAGTTATGTAAAAAGCGCATGCTCTGGAATTTGAAATACTTGTCATAGGTTTTTTAGCCGATTGCCACCAAACTTGGTCAACATGATCTCAAGACATTGGGGATGAAAAATTGTCAGGGGATTTTTGATATCTCGAACGGTTTGCTCGTGGCGAGGCATTGAAATTATGGCGAGAAATGAGAAACAGGACCTGTCTAATAGCATCCACATACATTTCCTGATTTTAATCAAACTTCATCAGATTATTCGTTGTATGATGTCGATTGCATATATGTGACTATTAGGAGTCAAAGTTATAGCGCCACCAACTGGCAGCAGGAAGTGTGTCATTTTCAAAATGCTTTGAATTCAGCATCTTATTTTTACTCAATTTGCTTCAAACTTCATCAGAATAATGTTAAAACACAGCCGATATAAATCTGCTGGGGGGATATTGATATCTAAAAATATTGTTGCCGTGGCAACATGTCAAACTGGAATACTTCTCAGATGATTTTGAGGCATATAACATGCTTAGAATTTCATCAAACTCAGAACACATATCAGTGTTAATGATAACTAGACACTGGCAAAAGTTCATAAGAGGGCGTGGAAGAGGCACTCTATAGCGCCACCTTTTGTCAAAAGTGGGGGGGGTTAGTTTTAGCTACAGACACCAAACTCAATACATAAATTGTTCTTATCAAGACGGACAACTTTCTAATTCACAGTCATCAGCTACGACCAACAGGAAGTCGGCTATTTTGATTTGAATGTTGATTTTTTTTTTTTTTTTACATTTTAGCTGTGAATTAATGCATACTGCTCAGAGGAGAGTAACACTATACACACCAAACTTTGTCTACATGATGCAAAAACATTGAGGAACTTTTTGATTTTGGATAGCTTGAATGGTTTTGCCGTGGTGATTTTTTAAAATGACCGTAAAAAGGGAATCATTAATTGTATTGTATTTTTAAATTCCAAACACGTCAAATAATTTTTTCATACAGATGTAAAAGTCATTCTGAGGAAATATGCATAGTTTCACGACTTTACAACACTGTATGGATAACAGAAATTATAAAAACTGTCAGACATCTCATCTCACTCTGTCCCTCTGTTTGAGTATATGTGCTTAGACTTCCATTGTCTGAGAGAAATAGCGCCCCTACAGGTGCAATTCCCGGACTAAAAAAGGGAGGAGACTCTCCTTTAGTTTCTCTTTAAAATCGGTTAAAAATACAAATGAATACTTAGATTTAATTCACACTGACAAGCTAAACCAACATATTTGATTATTACCGGGTCAGGGCTCATTAATAATTGATGTGTGGTCAGTGATACGTGAGAAATACGAGAGATGAATCACCGCTCTGAGCAGGAGCGTGTGGAATGACGAGCTCAGAAAAAACGAGTTTATTCTTGTTTTATAGATTTTAAAAATCAATTAATACAGCGATATCACACAATTCACCAATTAGAACACACCAAGAGCTAAATTCAGATGTTTCTGAACTGTTTGTGTGAAAATGAAATATTTGTGGCTGCCTATCTGAAATCACCGCTCCGATCAGCGCGTACAGTGTCACGAGCTCAAAACTAACGAATTTATTCTTGTTTAAGAGCTTTTTAAACTAAAATATTACCACAAATGCACACAAAACACCCATTATAACACAACAAGAGCTAAATGCAGGTGTTTTTGACCCGTTTAAGTGTGAAAGACTATTTGAAACCGCGACTGGCAGATATATCTCTCGAGCTGCAGGATTCTGCCTTTCGTTGTACGAACGAACACATCACGGACAAGATTATTTCAAAATACATAATAGCTTGGCGAATATAAACGAAAACAGCCACGTGAACATAAACTGTTGAGAAATAAATCTGAAGTGGATCTACTGGATCTGAATATTAAGTGACCGCATTTACCAGCTGCTTCTGTCTTCAATTTTAATCTATATATATATATATATATATATATATATAAATATATATATATAAAAAAGGAAATTCATTCGTCTTGGCTGCTTTTTTATGTGTGTACGTATTTATTTATTTACTTTTTTATACATTTTGTATAATTTCATAGTTTATGTATTATAATTATAAAAACAAAAATAAATTTAGTCACTCAGATAGACATATATTAGGCCTTATCCTTTTCTGACAGTTTTAAAGATTTTAAAAAATCCTGAAAAGCCTTATCTGTGCTGCAAATAATAATTTCAAACTCATTTGATACTGACCTATGACATCCTGTGACATGATATTTATTTGAATTTACATAATCTCATGGATGTAAATCTCATGGATGTAAAAAAAAAAACAGTAAATCTGTTCAGCTCACAGATGAAGACTAAGCTGTAATGCAAGCAGAACTTTCACAAATGCTTATAGGTCAATAAAATCATTACAAAACACTTATAAATCTTTAAAAATAAATCTTTCACTTATAAAAAAAAGGATTTGATAACACTGTAAAATAATGTATAATTTGCTAACATTAGTAAATGCATTGGTAACACTTTATAATAACTGCACTCATTAGTAAATAGTCAGTTCATGCTTTATAAAGTCTTGTCCCAACATTAATAGTCATTAGTAAGCAGCTTATAAATACAGCTATAAAAAAACTTTTTCTTGGTTTATAAGGACATATATTACAAAGGAGAGTAAAGGGTCAGTTATCTTCCTAAGAAATATAAAAATAAACAAACACAACACAGATTGATAAAGAAATATTTATTTCAATATGCAATAAAAGGAAACCGTACACTTGAATTAAATATATATATATATATATATATATATATATATATATATATATATATATATATATATATATATATATATATATATGTGTGTGTGTGTATAGTAGGAGCCATTTTGGGGATGGTAAAGTTTTTGTCCACTGGGTGGTGCTGTGGCTATGTGTAATTAGAGAACCTGAGCAGCAAGTGTGTGTTGGTATTTGGGAAGCACAGTTTTTGAGTGCACTGCAGACTTGCTCTCAAGGTGGATTCTCGTTGTATGCAGTCCATAAGGTATGGCTTTGTCTGTACATGTGAACAAGGAGAGGACACAAGAAGTTTGAGATCATTTTTAATGGAGTTCAAGTAATAAAGAAAGACATTTGTTATGCATCTACATCCATCTGCATGGACTTTGTACGTGTTTTAAACTTGCTTACCCCTATTAGCAACGGCATTGGAAAGCCAGTACACACACACACATGTATATATATATATATATATATATATATATATATATATATATATATATATATATATATATATGCATAGGGCCCGGGATCTTGTGCAGCACCCCTGCTGACAACTATTATAATGTTATTGTACTTAAAGTATGAAAATACAATGATTGAACTTTATAGCTCAAGAACAAAACATTTATAGCTGTATTTATGAACTGCTTAATAATGCCTATTAAAGGAGTGCTATTATTATTTTTTACTTTTTCAACTTTAGTTATACTGTAATGTTGTTGTTTCAGCATAAAAAAAGTTCTGCAAAGTTACTAAGCTGAAAGTCCAATTCAAAAGGAAATATTTTATTTAACAAAAAACACTTTTTAAAAACTATAATGAACAAATAGTTTGGACTACAACAAATATTGTCCGGGATTTGTGATATCACAAATATGGACGAATGGGATGAGAATTGGTTGAGCTGCACTATAGAAAGCAACGAGTGTGATATACATGTAGTTGACCATGAAGCCTGGAAGAGAAAAACAAAACTCCTTATATTCAGGTGTGAAGAATTATTAGGCATTTTTTTCCTTTACTGATAAAATAAGCCCAAAAAAAGAGGTTCAACTCAGGTTGAAAAATGTGTTACTAAAGTTATATATATTGTTCTGTGAATGTGATTTCAAAGTCTAGATGATTCGAATTAACCCTTTAACTGCCGTATCCCTTAAAACCTGACTGCCAGAGGGCTATTGTGAATGCATGTGCCCGCTGGGCACAGTTTACCTGATGCCACCGGGGTGGCGTTGCACTGATGGCTTGAGCCCGCCATCGCTGCTTGTAGCTATGTTTAGGGCCCGAGCACCGATGCTGCGAGGACCCTCTTGGAATTGCTCCGTTTATTATTATTATTATTAGGGCCCGAGCACCAATGGTGTGAGGACCCTCTTGGAATTGCTCCGTTTATTATTATTATTATTATTATTATTAGGGCCCGAGCACCGATGGTGTGAGGACCCTCTTGGAATTGCTCAGTTTATTATTATTATTAGGGCCCGAGCACCGATGGTGTGAGGACCCTCTTGGAATTGCTCCGTTTATTATTATTATTATTATTATTATTATTATTCTCTAAGATGAATCGCATTTTTGAGAGTCTAAACATGCTCGAAAAGTCATGAAACTTTGCACACACCTCAGAACTGGCGAAAATTTACGTCTGATATGGGTTTCAGAAGTGGGTGTGGCAAAATGGCTCGACAGCGCCACCTATACACGTTCAACGGTGTGCGCCTCGAGCTACGTTTCACGTACATGTATGAAAATTGGTATACACATGTATCTCTCCAATACCTACAAAAAAGTCTCTTGGAGCAAAATCCGAAACCCAACAGGAAGTCGGTTATTTTTAATTTTATGAGCAAATTTTGTGTCATTTTTGTCATTTCCATGCATTGTATTTTAACGAACTCCTCCTAGAGATTTATTCAGATGAATACCAAACTTGGACAGTGTAATCCAAAGCCCTTTGCAATGTTAAATTGCGAAGGACTTGAGGTTTCGTTAAAGGGCGTGTCCATGGCGGCCTGACAAATTTCGATGTTTCGCCATGAAAAAGGAAGTTGCTGTAACTCAGACATACAATGTCCAATCTGCCCCAAACTTCACATGTTGGATAAGACTCTTGACCTGAACAGATCTACATGCCAATATTCAGTTATAGTCATAGCGCCACCTATTGGCAACAGGAAGTGAAATATTTTACACTGCGACGAACTACTCCTAGAAATTTTATGACATCAATGTTATTTTTGTGGTCAGTCTAATCTAAAGACCTGTGTGATGTTTAGTTGTGAAGATCTTGAGTTTTCGTTAAAAGGCGTGTCCATGGCGCCGTGACGAAGTTCGATGTGTCGCCATGGGAATAAAAGATGTTATAACTCAGGCATAAAATGTCCGATCTTGCCCAAACTTCACATGTGTGATAAGGGTCCTGGCCTGAACAGATCTGAAGGCCAATATTCCATTGGGTGTGGCAAAATGGCTCGATAGCGCCACCTATACACTTTCAACTGAGTGCATATACACTTTCAACGGAGTGCGCCTCAAGCTATGTTTCACGTACATGTACAAAAATCGGTACACACATGTAACACACCAATATCTACGAAAAAGTCTCTTGGTACAAAATCCGAATCCAAACAGGAAGTCAGTTATTTAGAATGTTCTCTGCAAAATTGGTGTTGTTTTTGGCATTTTCAGGGGTTGTACTTTAATGAACTCCTCCTAGAGATTTATTCAGATCAACATCAAACTTGGTCAGTTAAATCTAAAGGCCTTTGCGAAGTTAAATTGGGAAGATCTTGAGATTTCGTTAAAGGGAGTGTCCATGGCGGCCTGACAAATTTCTATGTTTCGCCATGAAAAAGGAAGTTGCTGTAACTCAGACATACAATGTCCAATCTGCCCCAAGCTTCGCATGTTAGATAAGACTTCTGCCCTTAACAGATCTACATGCCCATATTCAATTATAGTCATAGTGCCACCTGCTGGCAACAGGAAGTGACATATTTTACGCTGAGACAAACTACTCCTAGAGATTTTTTGACATTAATGTATTTTTGTGGTCAGTCTAATCTAAAGGCCTGTGTAATGTTAAATTGTGGCAATCTTGAGTTTTTGTTAAAGAGCGTGTCCATGGCAAAAATGACAAAATTTGATGTCTCGCCACAGCAAGAGAAGTTGTTGTAACTCAGGCATAAAATGTTTGATCTTCCCCAAACTTCACATGTTCGATAAGAGTGCAGCCCTGAACACATCTGAAGGCCAATATTCCATTATAATGATAGCGCCACCTGCTGGCAACAGAAAGATTGGCACATATATGGAATAAACTTTGATATATTCTACTTATATTTATGAGTTTAAACGCATATTTCTCACCGTTCACCTATTTACTAAAGCCACTCGCTGCCGGTGAGCCCGGGTGCGAGGGCCCGTTCATCGCTGCTTGCAGCTTTAATTATTATTATTATTATTATTATTATTATTATTCTCTAAGATGAATCGCATTTTTGAGAGCCTAAACATGCTCGAAAAGTCATGAAACTTTGCACACACCTCAGAACTGGCGAAAATTTACGTCTGATATGGGTTTCAGAAGTGGGTGTGGCAAAATGGCTCGACAGCGCCACCTATACACGTTCAACGGTGTGCGCCTCGAGCTACGTTTCACGTACATGTATGAAAATTGGTATACACATGTATCTCTCCAATACCTACAAAAAAGTCTCTTGGAGCAAAATCCGAAACCCAACAGGAAGTCGGTTATTTTTAATTTTATGAGCATATTTTGTGTCATTTTTGTCATTTCCATGCGTCGTATTTTAACGAACTCCTCCTAGAGATTAATTCAGATCAACACCAAAGTTGGTATGCCTAATCTAAAGGCCTTTGCAATGTTAAATTGCAAAGATTTTGAGTTTTCGTTAAAGGGCGTGTCCGTGGCAGCCTGGCGAATTTCGATGATTCGCCATGAAAAATGAAGTTGCTATAACTCAGACATACAATGTCCAATGTGTCCAAAACTTCACATGTTTAATAAGACTCCTGACCTGAACAGATTGAAATGCCCATATTCAATTATAGTCATAGCGCCACCTATAGGCAACAGGAAGTGACATATTTTACACTGCGACTAACTACTCCAAGAAATTTTATGACATCAATGTCTTTTTTGTGGTCAGTCTAATCTAAAGGCCTGTGCGATGTTAAATTGTGAAGATCTTGAGTTTTCGTTAAAAGGCGTGTCCATGGCGCCATGACGAAGTTCGATGTCTCGCCAAGGGAATAAAATATGTTATAACTCAGGCATAAAATGTCCGATCTTCCCCAAACTTCACATGTGTGATAAGAGTCCTTGCCTGAACACATCTGTAGGCCAATATTCCATCGGGTGTGGCAAAATGGCTCGATAGCGCCACCTATACACTTTCAACATAGCGCGCCTCGAGCTCCGTTTCAAGTACATGTACAAAAATCGGTACACACATGTAACACACCAATACCTACAAAAAAGTCTCTTGGTATGAAATCCTAATCCCAACAGGAAGTCGGTTATTTTGAAATTTCCCTGCAAAATTGGCGTTGTTTTTGCCATTTTCAGGGGTTGTACTTTAACGACTCCTCCTAGAGATTTATTCAGATGAACACCAAACTTGGTCAGTGTAATCTAAAGCCATTTGCGATGTTAAATTGCGAAGGACTTGAGGTTTCGTTAAAGGGCGTGTCCATGGTGGCCTGACAAATTTCGATGTTTCGCCATGAAAAAGGAAGTTGCTGTAACTCAGACATACAATGTCCAATCTGCCCCAAACTTCACATGTTAGATAAGACTTCTGCCCTTAACAGATCTACATGCCCATATTCAGTTATAGTCATAGCGCCACCTGCTGGCAACAGGAAGTGACATGTTTTACGCTGCGACAAACTACTCCTTGAAATTTTATGACATCAATGTTATTTTTGTGGTCAGTCTAATCTACAGACCTGTGTGATGTTTAGTTGTGAAGATCTTGAGTGTTCGTTAAAAGGCGTGTCCATGGCGCCGTGACGAAGTTCGATGTGTCGCCATGGGAATAAAAGATGTTATAACTCAGGCATAAAATGTCCGATCTTGCCCAAACTTCACATGTGTGATAAGGGTCCTGGCCTGAACAGATCTGAAGGCCAATATTCCATTGGGTGTGGCAAAATGGCTCAATAGCGCCACCTATACACTTTCAACTGAATGCATATACACTTTCAATGGAGTGCGCCTCAAGCTATGTTTCACGTACATGTACAAAAATCGGTACACACATGTAACACACCAATATCTACGAAAAAGTCTCTTGGTACGAAATCCGAATCCAAACAGGAAGTCAGTTATTTAGAATGTTCTCTGCAAAATTGGTGTTGTTTTTGGCATTTTCAGGGGTTGTACTTTTTAACAAACTCCTCCTAGAGATTTATTCAGATCAACATCAAATTTGGTCAGTTAAATCTAAAGGCCTTTGCGAAGTTAAATTGGGAAGATCTTGAGATTTCGTTAAAGGGCGTGTCCATGGCGGCCTGACAAATTTCTATGTTTCGTCATGAAAAAGGAAGTTGCTGTAACTCAGATATGCAATGTCCAATCTGCCCCAAACTTCACATGTTAGATAAGACTTCTGCCCTTAACATATCCACATGCCCATATTCAATTATAGTCATAGCGCCACCTGCTGGCAACAGGAAGTGACATGTTTTACGCTGCGAAAAACTACTCCTAGAAATCTTTTGACATTAATGTATTTTTTGTGGTCAGTCTAATCTAAAGGCCTGTGCAATGTTAAATTGTGGAGATCTTCAGTTTTTGTTAAAGGGCGTGTCCATGGCACCATGACAAAATTTGATGTCTCGCCACAGCAAGAGAAGTTGTTGTAACTCAGGCATAAAATGTTCAATCTTCCCCAGACTCCGCATGTTCGATAAGAGTCCTGGCCTGAACACATCTGAAGGCCAATATTCCATTATAATGATAGCGCCACCTGCTGGCAACAGAAAGATTGGCACATATATGGAATAAACATTGATATATTCCACTTATATTTATGAGTTTAAATGCATATTTCTCACCGTTCGCCTATTTACTAAAGCCACTCGCTGCCGGTGAGGCCGGGTGCGAGGGCCCGTTCATCGCTGCTTCCAGCTTTAATTATTATTATTAGGGCCCGAGCACCGATGGTGTGAGGACCCTCTTGGAATTGCTCCGTTTATTATTATTATTATTATTATTATTATTATTATTATTATTATTCTCTAAGATGAATCGCATTTTTGAGAGCCTAAACATGCTCGAAAAGTCATGAAACTTTGCACACACCTCAGAGCTGGCGAAAATTTACGTCTGATATGGGTTTCAGAAGTGGGTGTGGCAAAATGGCTCGACAGCGCCACCTATACACGTTCAACGGTGTGCGCCTCGAGCTACGTTTCACGTACATGTATGAAAATTGGTATACACATGTATCTCTCCAATACCTACAAAAAAGTCTCTTGGAGCAAAATCCGAAACCCAACAGGAAGTCGGTTATTTTTAATTTTATGAGCAAATTTTGTGTCATTTTTGTCATTTCCATGCGTTGTATTTTAACGAACTCCTCCTAGAGATTAATTCAGATCAACACCAAAGTTGGTATGCCTAATCTAAAGGCCTTTGCGATGTTAAATTGCGAAGATTTTGAGTTTTCGTTAAAGGGCATGTCCGTGGCGGCCTGGCGAATTTCGATGATTCGCCATGAAAAATGAAGTCGCTATAACTCAGACATACAATGTCCAATGTGTCCAAAACTTCATGTTTAATAAGACTCCTGACCTGAACAGATTGACATGCCCATATTCATTTATAGTCATAGCGCCACCTATAGGCAACAGGAAGTGACATATTTTACACTGCGACTAACTACTCCTAGAAATTTTATGACATCAATGTATTTTTTGTGGTCAGTCTAATCTAAAGGCCTGTGCGATGTTAAATTGTGAAGATCTTGAGTTTTCGTTAAAAGGCGTGTCCATGGCGCCATGACGAAGTTCGATGTCTCGCCAAGGGAATAAAATGTTATAACTCAGGCATAAAATGTCCGATCTTGCCCAAACTTCACATGTGTGATAAGAGTCCTGGCCTGAACACATCTGTAGGCCAATATTCCATCGGGTGTGGCAAAATGGCTCGATAGCGCCACCTATACATTTTCAACAGAGTGCATATACCCTTTTAACGGAGTGCGCCTCAAGCTATGTTTCACGTACATGTACAAAAATCGGTACACACATGTAACACACCAATATCTACGAAAAAGTCTCTTGGTACAAAATCCGAATCTAAACAGGAAGTCAGTTATTTAGAATTTTCTCTGCAAAATTGGTGTTGTTTTTGGCATTTTCAGGGGTTGTACTTTAACGAACTCCTCCTAGAGATTTATTCAGATCAACATCAAACTTGGTCAGTTAAATCTAAAGGCCTTTGCGAAGTTAAATTGGGAAGATCTTGAGGTTTCGTTAAAGGGAGTGTCCATGGCGGCCTGACAAATTTCGATGTTTCACCATGAAAAAGGAAGTTGCTGTAACTCAGACATACAATGTCCAATCTGCCCCAAACTTTGAATGTTAGATAAGACTTCTGCCCTTAACAGATCTACATGCCCATATTCAATTATAGTCATAGCGTCACCTGCTGGCAACAGGAAGTGACATATTTTATGTGAGACAAACTACTCCTAGAGATTTTTTTACATTAATGTATTTTTGTGGTCAGTCTAATCTAAAGGCCTGTGTAATGTTAAATTGTGGCAATCGTGAGTTTTTGTTAAAGAGTGTGTCCATGGCAAAAATGACCAAATTTGATGTCTCCCCACAGCAAGAGAAGTTGTTGTGAAGTTTGGGGAAGATCAAACATTTTATGCCTGAGTTACATGTTCGATAAGAGTGCAGCCCCGAAAACATCTGAAGGCCAATATTCCATTATAATGATAGCGCCACCTGCTGGCAACAGGAAGATTTGCACATATATGGAATAAACATTGATATATTCTACTTATATTTATGAGTTTAAACGCATATTTCTCACCGTTCACCTATTTACTAGAGCCACTCGCTGCCGGTGAGCCCGGGTGCGAGGGCCCGTTCATCACTGCTTGCAGCTTTAATTATTATTATTATTATTATTATTATTATTATTATTCTTCTCCCGAATGAATCGCATTTTTGAGGGCTTAAACATGCTCAAAAAGTCATGAAACTTTGCACACGCATCAAACCTGGTGAAAATTTTCGTCTGATATAGGATTCAGAAGAGGGTGTGGCAAAATGGCTCGACAGCGCCACCTATACTAAGAAAATCAACAGCCTTCCAGCTGTGTTTCACGTACATGCACCAAAATTGGCACACATATGTAACACACCAATACCTACAAAAAAGACTCTTGGAGCAAAATTCTAAACCCAACAGGAAGTCGGTTATTTTTAATATTATGAGCAAATTTTGTGTAATTTTGGTCATTTCCATGTGTTGTATTTTAACGAACTCCTCCTAGAGATTTCTTCAAATCAACACCAAATTTGGTATGCCTAATCTAAAGGCCTTTGCGATGTTAAATTGCGAAGATCTTGAGTTTTCGTTTAAGGGCTTGTCCGTGGCGGCCTGGCGAATTTCGATGATTCGCCATGAAAAATAAAAATGCTATAACTCAGACATACAATGTCCAATCTGCCCCAAACTTCACATGTTTGATGAGAATCCGAACCTGAACACATCTACATGCCCATATTCATTTATAGTCATAGCGCCACCTGCTGGCAACAGGAAGTGACATGTTTTACGCTGCGACAAACTACTCCTAGAAATCTTTTGACATTTGATGTATTTTTTGTGGTCCGTCTAATCTAAAGGCCTGTGCAATGTTAAATTGTGGAGATCTTCAGTTTTTGTTAAAGGGCGTGTCCATGGCGCCATGACAAAATTTGATGTCTCGCCACAGCAAGAGAAGTTGTTGTAACTCAGGCATAAAATGTTCATTCTTCCCCAGACTCCGCATGTTCGATAAGAGCCCTGACCTGAACACATCTGAAGGCCAATATTCCATTATAATGATAGCGCCACCTGCTGGCAATAGAAAGATTGGCACATATATGGAATAAACATTGATATATTCCACTTAATTTATGAGTTTAAATGCATATTTCTCACCGTTCACATATTTACTAAAGCCACTCGCTGCCGGTGAGCCCGGGTGCGAGGGCCCGTTCATCGCTGCTCGCAGCTTTAATTTTCTACTGAGATTTTTTTTTTATCCTGCAGAATTGTCTAGTTACAGGTTAGCTTTTGAAATCTTTCCTTGGAGCTAATGGAGAGAACGTTTGATTGCTAGTTCTGGACACTGTGGGCTTTTTGGTGACATGTTTTGTGTTGAAGTGGATCAGTCACGTATCCAAACATTTTTCAGTGGTTTTTTTTAAATTTTTTTTTTATGGTCAAACGCAGAGTATGGAATTTTTGGCCACCAGGGGTCATCAATCAAAATAATAACATAAGACGTACTTTGATGACGTCGGGAAAGAGCGTAGGCTCATGGGAGTTGTTGTTCATTGGAACACGCGCTCTGTCGCTCCCCACATTCCTCACTCATTTTAACTGAGGCCGGCGACACACTGGATGCATGGCGCAAGTGTCTCAGCTGCGTGGCGTGTCAGTTTTTAATTCGGCTCCCATGTTAATAGGTTAGAGCTTGCAGACTGCCTGTGTGAGCCGCGCGTCTCAGGTGCGGCTCAAGGCGCGCGGAAAACGTGTGCTTGCTAGAAATAGAACTGACGCCTATTTTTCACGCAACACGCACGCGTGTTGGAAGCGTTTCCAGGCAAAATATAATAGGAAATATGTTTATATGTCATTTTGTACACAAATACATATTAATTCATGACATTTTGATGTTTGAAGTTTATAAGTTGACATAAATTCAGATATAAATGTAATTTAAAAAATAAATAAATAATTATCGATTTTCAAATATTGCACCTGTCAAACATCGTCTATTTTGCCGTCAATACTGTTGACGGTGTCCTTTATCAGTAGGCTTTATATTTATGTTCAACATGAAGTATAGATATTGTTGTCATGAAGACAAGAGCCTGGTCTGTCAGCGGTCTCCCTTCACCTACAGCAGCAGCAGCCTAGTATTTTGACAATCACTTCTTTTTGAACGGAGAGATATATGAATTATCAGACCCCTATCAAATCAATATTCCATCTAGCTAGTAGTAATATATGTTTAAAAAAACACGGTTGCCTTTCGTTAATAATTATAATTAGGCTACGTTTATACTATGATATCGAACAAGATAGTGAACTGCATTTGAAGCTACTTTATCCAGCTAGATATAGAACACATGTAGATTTACATTATACTCTCCATGAGAGCTAGTCCTCTGCGTTTTACACAAGACATCATCGTTTCACAAAATATACGGATAGATACAGTTAGCTGAATGGATGCATACCTGTTTATTAGAATGCAAGCATCTCTCCGTAGTTTCAGCTTGTCACGAAGCTCTCTCTATCTTGGAAATGCAACTCCAATATTTACCCGTGTCTTGTTTGTTCTCTTGTCCCAAAACCTTCTCAGGTCATTTATTTCACCCGTACGTTTGCGCTTCACAGAACGTGCAGGCAAAGCATAATCATGATCCATAACTAAGTTATCGATTGAAGTATAAATACGAATATAAACAATATAAATATAAAATATAATAGTCTCGATCAAGACTAGCTACTACTTTTTCTTTTTCGTCTCGTCTTTGCTTCTGTTCACCTTTGTATTTGGCGGTTCCACAGGAAGTTAGATAAACTAGAGGGGTCAAAGTTTATATGACGCCATAGACGGGCGACAAAACGGAAATAAAGAAACGTGCCGTGTCTTCTAATTAAACTATAATTTTCTCCGGATTTTAAAGTTCGTGGAAACTGTCGGGATAATGTAAGTACACAACAAAAAAATATATATAACATAGATATAGTGATATCTGCTATTTTTAAAGCAGAAAAATTAGATATTGTGCCTTTAAGCCAAGTTTATGTCTCATTAATTTACAGCGGCATGAATTGATGGGGCCAAGCCGAGTGCTGTTGATGGTTAGCAGTGTTCTTTTTCTAAAGTACTGGAATATAATGAGGATGTTTTTGTGTGTGTGTGTGTGTGTGTGTTGTCATGAATGGATGTTGTGATTTTGTTGTATGTATAAAAAATAAAAAATTTAACACAAACAAAAAAAGTTTATTCTGTGGCACTAAGTTCTTTTCTTATAGGAGCCAATGGGTTGTTACTAAATTTTTTGTTTTTGTTTTGAGCCCTGCATATGGCAATTATGGTACTGCATGCCTTTTTTACCCATGATGATTTAACATACCTGTTTTATAGTTCAATAAAGTTGTAATTTACTTTGTGTTTTTATTTATTGATCACAATGTTCCAAATAAATATCTTTATACTGTCTGATAATTTTATTTTGATGTTTGGATGAGAAACAGCGCTGGGGCCTATTTACATTTAGTCATTTAGCAGACGCTTTTATCCAAAGCAATGGAAGCAATCAAAATCAACAAAAGAACAATGATATACAAGTGCTATAACAAGTCTCAGTTAGCTTAACACAGTAAGCATAACAAGGGATTTTTAAATAATATAGTAAATAAAAAGAAAACCGATAGAATAGAAAAAAAATAAAGCAAGCTAGTGTTAGTGTTTTTTTTATTTTAATTTTTTGCTTTTGTTAATTCTATAATAAAAAGAAAGCCGATAGAAGACAAAAAGATTAGAAAGCTATTTTTTCCCCCTAAAAATAATAGAATTAGAATAGAGAGTGCTAGAGTTAGTGGGTCAAATAAAGATGGAAGAGGTGTGTTTTTAGCCGATTCTTGAAGATGGCTAAGGCAGGTCATTCCACCATGAGGGAACATTTAATTTAAAAGTCCGTAAAAGTGTCATAAAACAAGTTTACTAAATAAGCCAGGCTTGTTTTAGTTAGTCTGACTTATTTTCAACCAAATCAACTGACAATAAGTCAGGCTAAAATAAACCGGTCTTATTTGGTAAACTTGTTTTCTGAAACAGGCCCCTGGTCTGAGGCTGGTTTGTGTTAGTAGAGCTACTCAGGTTAGTAAGTCTCAGAACCAGCTTACTTTTTCGGGGTTCAGTTCTTGGGTTTATAGTGCTTTAAAATGCACTGATTCTGCAGGACTCGATTTTAGATGCATGTATTAATATTATTGTATTAATAATCAATAGGAATCGGCCTAATTCTGCCCTACATGCATTATTGATTGTTCTCATTTGTAGTTTTAGAATCATTTAGCAGAATTCTGTGTGTCTTTATTATTATTAATAATAATAATAATAATATTTCATTATGCCCTTGGTTTGGTTGTGGAAATTATTAGATACTTTAAAAATGTATTGTACTTTGACAACCTTGTGACTAGCAGAAAAAAATTAGAGTTAGTTTTTCATAATTGCAGAGAATCTGTCCTAAAATTATTACTCACACTACAAGTTACTTCATTACTTGGAATACTGCCACATCCCAAAAACAGGTATCGTATCTGCGAGTACCAGGAAAAAAATATCTATACGGGTACTCTCTTTAAATGGTATTGGTGCATCCCAAGTATATTGTTAATGTTTTAATGATAAATGTTTTTCTTTTTCTCTATAAATGTAGATCATAAGTCATGTGCAGAAACAGGCCAGGAGCTGATGAGACCATACTTACATGAATTTCTTACATCAGCATATGAGGACTATGATATTGTCATCTGGTGTAAGTATCTAGCTAGACGATCAAGTTTTGCAGAATCTTTTCTGTGATGCTCAAAAACGCAGATCTTTTGTTTCTCTTTCATGTATTTTCAGCTGCAACAAGTATGAAGTGGATTGATGCTAAAATGAAAGTACGTCAAATTATATATTTCATTTTCTCCATTTTAATGGAAGGCTTTAACCATAATTAATATAAATATTATTATTATTATGCCTCAAATGTGCCTCAGGTTATGATGGTACTGTTGAGGTCCCCTTTACTTGCATTAACATACTGGATCTGTTTTTTTATTTTTTTAGGAACTGGGTGTGACGGACAACCCAAACTATAAGATCACCTTCATGTTGGACAGTGCAGCTATGATCACTGTGCACACACTTAAAAGAGGAGTCGTAGAGGTAAGACACATTCTAGTAAAAAAAAATAACACATCATTGTCTCTGCCAAGTCTGCCATTTATTTAGAGTTATAGCATATAAATTGTTATTGAGGTAAAATTAATCAATTGTAAAACAAATTCAATTTTAACACTAATACAGCTCTACAAAGACACTGTCATTATTCAGCTCAATTTAGTTAAGTTTTTAACACTGTCCATGTTTCAAAATCAATCGAGATTTGTGAAAAGTATTTTAATTCAGCAATAAGCAGCTTTAAAGAAGGCAATAGTCTCATCATTCAGTCAGTCATTTTAAGTCAGTAGATTGTTAATTTAGTTCAGTTCACTAACAGTGTCAATAGCCGGGTTTCCATCCAAAGTTGTGAATTTAACTTATGCACAAAATTGTAATATCGCACAAAACATTTGCGAACAATCACCATTTACAGCCAGAAATTATTTGATGACAGACTTTGCTTGGGAATTTCCGAATGACCATACAACAACATTTCAGATGCTGTGGAACAAGATCTGTCTGCTGGTTAGTCAGGATTTACTATCCCATAGTGCAGTCATATTACTTTTTTGATGCGCTTGAAGGAATTTATTAACAAAATGCATTTCCATCTCCCATTATATTCGCATTAACCCTTTTTCAAGTCAAAAACCACCTCAAGCGAGCGTAAAAACTTTTTTGCGAATTAAGGCATTTCTTTCGTAATTCAATGTTTCCATCGCTCAATTCTGATGCAATACTTCAAAATGCACATAAAAGCAGGGTGATGGAAACCCAGCTAATGTTGCAGAGGTAGTGTCAATTTCCAGCTCAGTTCAGTTCCAATTTTGTTCTTGTCCAATAGTGGCAGTGCAGATAAATCATTAGTAGAAATTATAATTAATTGTCTATCAATCCCCAGTGTCTCGTTATGCATAATGTGTACTTCTAATGTTTCAGGTGAAGCCTTTAGGAGTCATATGGGGTAAATATAGTGAGTTCTACAACAGAAAGAACACAATTATGTTTGATGACATCGGAAGAAACTTTCTCATGAATCCACAGAATGGACTGAAGGTATGCTAGAGTCGATGTTTACACTTAATTTCTGATTTAACAGGTAATTATTTGGGAATCTTTGGGTACATCATGATCCAATCTGATTCTGGGAATCACAATTTTAAATAGATTCTTAAAGCTTCATTCTGTAAGTTTTGTATCTGTGTCACCATCACCATCTCTGTTTGAAACCTGTAATTGCAGTTATTTGTGGCATTATCTTTGTGTGCATTCTGCATTAGCATGGCTCTAGTCCGGATCTAATGTTTTGAGGAGAATGTGTGGCTGTCAGTCACTGCACTGGTGTGGATTCTGTACTTCAGATTCCAGCCTGTGACTTGGAGTATACAGTAGGTGGCCAACCAAAATGTAGTAAGTGCCACCGCATCTGCAAAGGGCATTTGCAGCTTTTGATCGCTGAGTGGCGCTTTAAAGGGTTAGTTCATCGCAAATGAAAATTATCTCATCAAAGACTCACCCTCATGTCGTTCCAAACCCGTAAGACCTTCGTTCATCTTCGGAACACAGTTTAAGATATTTTAGATTTAGTCCGAGAGCTCTCAGTCCCTCCATTGAGACTGTGCACGGTATACTGTCCATGTCCAGAAAGGTAAGAAAAACATCATCAAAGTAGTCCATGTGACATCAGAGGGTCAGTTAGAATTTTTTGAAGCATCGAAAATACATTTTGGTCCAAAAATAGCAAAAACTACGACTTTATTCAGCATTGTCTTTTCTTCCAGGTCTGTTGTGAGCGAGTTCAAAACATTCCAGTTTGTGATATCCGGTTTGCGAACGAATCACTCAATGTAACCGGATCTTCTTGAACCATTTCACCAAATCGAACTGAATCGTTTGACATGGTTTGCGTCTCCAATAAGCATTAATCCACAAATGAGTTAAGCTGTTAACTTTTTTAATGTGGCTGACACTCCCTCTGAGTTAAAACAAACCAATATCCTGGAGTAATTCATGTACTCAAACAGTACACTGACTGAACTGCTGTGAAGAGAGAACTGAAGATGAACACTGAGCCGAGCCAGATAACGAACGAATGATTTAACTCGTTCTCGAGGCAAGAAACGTTTCTGTCAGACGCATACGATTTGAGAACCGAGGATATGATGATAACTGCGCATGTGTGATTCAGTGTGAAGCAGACTGACACACAGCACGTCTGAACCGAACTGATTCTTTTGATGATTCATTCTGAACTGATTCTGTGCTAATGTTATGAGTGTGGGTAAAATGAAGGCTTAATTTAAGGGCAATCATCGCCAATGACATCATT
Organism: Carassius carassius; assembly: GCF_963082965.1. NCBI lineage: Eukaryota > Metazoa > Chordata > Actinopteri > Cypriniformes > Cyprinidae > Carassius > Carassius carassius. The sequence continues at coordinate 21,440,913 of NC_081790.1, read as the reverse complement.
ACGTCGAGCGCAAAAGAACCGGTGAACCATTTTCTTCAACCGGTTTATTGAATTGAACTGTCCGGAAGAACCTTTTCGTGGAAGAGAACAGAACTTCCCATCACTACTGGTGATCCAAAAACCGATGCAACCAGTTCTTGACTCGACAACGAGTCAGTCTTTCATTCGTTATCTGGCTCAGCTCAGTGTTCATCTTCAGTTCTCTCTTCACAACAGTTCAGTTAGTGTACTGTTTGAGTACATGAATTACTCCAGGATATTGGTTTGTTTTAACTCAGAGGGAGTGTCAGCCACATTAAAAAAGTTAACAGCTTAAGTCATTTGTGGATTCATGCTTATTGGAGACGCAAGCCGTTTCAAATGATTCAGTTCGATTTGGTGACCTGGTTCAAGAAGATCCGGTTACATCGAGTGATTCATTCGCGAACCGGATATCACTAAACTGCAGTGTTTTGAACTTTCACAACAGACACGGAAGAGAAGACAATGCTGAATAAAGTCAAAGTTTTTGCTATTTTTTGTACCAAAATGTATTTTCGATGTTTCAAAAAATTCTAACTGACCCTCTGATGTCAATTCAATTCAATTCAATTCAAGTTTATTTGTATAGCGCTTTTTACAATACAAATCGTTACAAAGCAACTTTACAGAAAATTGTTTCTACAATATTTAGTAGTAGCTAGTAGTTTGTGCACGTTTGACAGGATTTTAGAAAAATAAAAATAATAATAATAATACAAGACGTAGTCAGCTAGATGATGAACTATCAATATTATTAATTAATAGTAATTATATGATGCAGTCACACATGTAGCAATAATTGTTAGTTCTGTTTGTTGATTCAAGGTTAGGATCATCTGGGGTCCTCTGAGGGTCAGCATCATCTCTTCTCAGGTGTTCTGGATCCAGACTGGAGCTTGTGTAAATCCTAGTTACCACGGGATGTAAATCCCGTGGCAAAACATAGAAACAAAATAGAGACATCATTAGCATAGCTGCTGATCCAACAAAGTAAAATTAGTTTAACCCAAGCTAAAGAATAAAAATGCAGATGCAACTACACTCACAATTTAAGAGATACATTAATCGAATGCTTGGCGAAAGAGATGCGTTTTTAATCTAGATTTAAACAGAGAGAGTGTGTCTGAACCCCGAACATTATCAGGAAGGCTATTCCAGAGTTTGGGAGCCAAATGTGAAAAAGCTCTACCTCCTTTAGTGGACTTTGCTATCCTAGGAACTACCAAAAGTCCAGCGTTTTGTGACCTTAGGGTGCGTGATGGGTTGTAGCGTGGTAGAAGGCTAGTTAGGTACGCAGGAGCTAAACCATTTAGGGCCTTATAGGTAAGTAATGATAATTTGTAACAGATACGGAACTTAATAGGTAGCCAGTGCAGAGACTGTAAAATTGGGGTAATATGATCATATTTTCTTGACCTGGTAAGGACTCTAGCTGCTGCATTTTGGACTACCTGTAGCTTGTTTATTGACGAAGCAGGACAACCACCTAGAAGTGCATTACAATAGTCCAGTCTAGAGGTCATGAAAGCATGAACTAGCTTTTCTGCATCAGAAACAGATAACATGTTTCGTAGCTTGGCAATGTTTCTAAGATGGAAGAATGCAGTTTTTGTAACTGCATGTCAACATGTCACATGGACTACTTTGAAGATGTTTTTATTACCTTTCTAACCATGGACAGTATACCCTACACACATTTTTAATGGAGGGACAGAAAGCTCTTGGACTAAATCTAAAATATCTTAAACTGTGTTCCGAAGATGAACGGAGGTCTTATGGGTTTAGAACAACATGAGGGTGAGTCATTAATGACATTATTTTCATTTTTGGGTGAACTAAACCTTTAACAATTATTTTCCCTCTGAAACACAAAAACGAAAATTGAAATAAAATTTATATTTTATGTTTTGAGATTGGTCAACCTTCTCTGCAGATATTGTTGCTTCTGGTTTGTGCATTGTAAATCACAGAAAATCTACAAATATTGTCTCCTAAAAACACTGGTGTTTTTTGTCACGTCTGTAGCATTGTATTTCCCAAATCTAAAATATATTATAAAACGTGTTCATAGACGGATACTTTACTGATGTCTGGACTCCATTTTGGGATTTAAAAAAACATAAAGAGATGGTTCAATATATTGGTAATGAATACGCTACATTCTGTGAGAATTTATATTTCACAGTCTAAAAAATATTGTATGGATGCAACAAATAAAATTAAGGCAACAGTTTGCATCTATTTTTTATTTTATTTTTTTAGTTAAGGCAACTTCCTCTGAAATTAAGTTATAATAACTAATAAACAATATTGCGCTAGTAGTCAACATTTGAAGTGGATCAAAACCTCTCTTCAAAGTTATCCTAAAACCAAAATGACTTGTCCTACTTTGCAAACCTGCTCTGCAAGTTTGAAACACTCATAAGCCACTGTCCATATGAAAGGCCAAGAGATTCACAAATTTATTTCAACTCCCACAATTTATACAGAACTACCCCCAAACCCCTCCAGCTGAACTGAATTCGGTCTGTATTTTGAGTGTGAGGAACGGTGGTTTGTCATGTTACTGGGTTAAAACATGCCTGCACTCACATCAGCCCTACTCTTTTAATTAATTATTTTCTCGCAGCCCATATTATTATTTTCATCAGACCATAATAATAACAAATTATCAATTGATAATTATTCTTTTTGCGAAAATCATAGTTTTTTTGTGAACGTAGGCGTTTGAGGAAGGCTTTAAAGGGTTAGTTCACACAATAATCAAAATTGTTATTAATAACTCACCCTCGTGTCGTTCCAAACCTGTGAGACCTCCGTTTATCTTCGGAACACAGTTTAAGATATTTTAGATTTAGTCCGAGAGCTCTCAGTCCCTCCATTGAGACTGTGCACGGTATACTGTCCATGTCCAGAAAGGTAAGAAAAACATCATCAAAGTAGTCCATGTGACATCAGAGGGTCAGTTAGAATTTTTTGAAGCATCGAAAATACATTTTGGTCCAAAAATAGCAAAAACTACGACTTTATTCATCATTATCTTCTCTTCCGTGTCTGTTGTGAGAGAGTTCAAAACTCTGCAGTGTAGTGACATCCGGTTCGCGAATGAGTCATTCGTTGTAACCGGATCTTCTTGAACCATTTCACCAAATCGAACTGAATCGTTTGACATGGTTTGCGTCTCCAATAAGCATTAATCCACAAATGAGTTAAGCTGTTAACTTTTTTAATGTGGCTGACACTCCCTCTGAGTTAAAACAAACCAATATCCTGGAGTAATTCATGTACTCAAACAGTACACTGACTGAACTGCTGTGAAGAGAGAACTGAAGATGAACACTGAGCCGAGCCAGATAACGAACGAATGATTTAACTCGTTCTCGAGGCAAGAAACGTTTCTGTCAGACGCATACGATTTGAGAACCGAGGATATGATGATAACTGCGCATGTGTGATTCAGTGTGAAGCAGACTGACACACAGCACGTCTGAACCGAACTGATTCTTTTGATGATTCATTCTGAACTGATTCTGTGCTAATGTTATGAGTGTGGGTAAAATGAAGGCTTAATTTAAGGGCAATCATCGCCAATGACATCATTACGTCGAGCGCAAAAGAACCGGTGAACCATTTTCTTCAACCGGTTTATTGAATTGAACTGTCCGGAAGAACCTTTTCGTGGAAGAGAACAGAACTTCCCATCACTACTGGTGATCCAAAAACCGATGCAACCAGTTCTTGACTCGACAACGAGTCAGTCTTTCATTCGTTATCTGGCTCAGCTCAGTGTTCATCTTCAGTTCTCTCTTCACAACAGTTCAGTTAGTGTACTGTTTGAGTACATGAATTACTCCAGGATATTGGTTTGTTTTAACTCAGAGGGAGTGTCAGCCACATTAAAAAAGTTAACAGCTTAAGTCATTTGTGGATTCATGCTTATTGGAGACGCAAGCCGTTTCAAATGATTCAGTTCGATTTGGTGACCTGGTTCAAGAAGATCCGGTTACATCGAGTGATTCATTCGCGAACCGGATATCACTAAACTGCAGTGTTTTGAACTTTCACAACAGACACGGAAGAGAAGACAATGCTGAATAAAGTCAAAGTTTTTGCTATTTTTTGTACCAAAATGTATTTTCGATGTTTCAAAAAATTCTAACTGACCCTCTGATGTCAATTCAATTCAATTCAATTCAAGTTTATTTGTATAGCGCTTTTTACAATACAAATCGTTACAAAGCAACTTTACAGAAAATTGTTTCTACAATATTTAGTAGTAGCTAGTAGTTTGTGCACGTTTGACAGGATTTTAGAAAAATAAAAATAATAATAATAATACAAGACGTAGTCAGCTAGATGATGAACTATCAATATTATTAATTAATAGTAATTATATGATGCAGTCACACATGTAGCAATAATTGTTAGTTCTGTTTGTTGATTCAAGGTTAGGATCATCTGGGGTCCTCTGAGGGTCAGCATCATCTCTTCTCAGGTGTTCTGGATCCAGACTGGAGCTTGTGTAAATCCTAGTTACCACGGGATGTAAATCCCGTGGCAAAACATAGAAACAAAATAGAGACATCATTAGCATAGCTGCTGATCCAACAAAGTAAAATTAGTTTAACCCAAGCTAAAGAATAAAAATGCAGATGCAACTACACTCACAATTTAAGAGATACATTAATCGAATGCTTGGCGAAAGAGATGCGTTTTTAATCTAGATTTAAACAGAGAGAGTGTGTCTGAACCCCGAACATTATCAGGAAGGCTATTCCAGAGTTTGGGAGCCAAATGTGAAAAAGCTCTACCTCCTTTAGTGGACTTTGCTATCCTAGGAACTACCAAAAGTCCAGCGTTTTGTGACCTTAGGGTGCGTGATGGGTTGTAGCGTGGTAGAAGGCTAGTTAGGTACGCAGGAGCTAAACCATTTAGGGCCTTATAGGTAAGTAATGATAATTTGTAACAGATACGGAACTTAATAGGTAGCCAGTGCAGAGACTGTAAAATTGGGGTAATATGATCATATTTTCTTGACCTGGTAAGGACTCTAGCTGCTGCATTTTGGACTACCTGTAGCTTGTTTATTGACGAAGCAGGACAACCACCTAGAAGTGCATTACAATAGTCCAGTCTAGAGGTCATGAAAGCATGAACTAGCTTTTCTGCATCAGAAACAGATAACATGTTTCGTAGCTTGGCAATGTTTCTAAGATGGAAGAATGCAGTTTTTGTAACTGCATGTCAACATGTCACATGGACTACTTTGAAGATGTTTTTATTACCTTTCTAACCATGGACAGTATACCCTACACACATTTTTAATGGAGGGACAGAAAGCTCTTGGACTAAATCTAAAATATCTTAAACTGTGTTCCGAAGATGAACGGAGGTCTTATGGGTTTAGAACAACATGAGGGTGAGTCATTAATGACATTATTTTCATTTTTGGGTGAACTAAACCTTTAACAATTATTTTCCCTCTGAAACACAAAAACGAAAATTGAAATAAAATTTATATTTTATGTTTTGAGATTGGTCAACCTTCTCTGCAGATATTGTTGCTTCTGGTTTGTGCATTGTAAATCACAGAAAATCTACAAATATTGTCTCCTAAAAACACTGGTGTTTTTTGTCACGTCTGTAGCATTGTATTTCCCAAATCTAAAATATATTATAAAACGTGTTCATAGACGGATACTTTACTGATGTCTGGACTCCATTTTGGGATTTAAAAAAACATAAAGAGATGGTTCAATATATTGGTAATGAATACGCTACATTCTGTGAGAATTTATATTTCACAGTCTAAAAAATATTGTATGGATGCAACAAATAAAATTAAGGCAACAGTTTGCATCTATTTTTTATTTTATTTTTTTAGTTAAGGCAACTTCCTCTGAAATTAAGTTATAATAACTAATAAACAATATTGCGCTAGTAGTCAACATTTGAAGTGGATCAAAACCTCTCTTCAAAGTTATCCTAAAACCAAAATGACTTGTCCTACTTTGCAAACCTGCTCTGCAAGTTTGAAACACTCATAAGCCACTGTCCATATGAAAGGCCAAGAGATTCACAAATTTATTTCAACTCCCACAATTTATACAGAACTACCCCCAAACCCCTCCAGCTGAACTGAATTCGGTCTGTATTTTGAGTGTGAGGAACGGTGGTTTGTCATGTTACTGGGTTAAAACATGCCTGCACTCACATCAGCCCTACTCTTTTAATTAATTATTTTCTCGCAGCCCATATTATTATTTTCATCAGACCATAATAATAACAAATTATCAATTGATAATTATTCTTTTTGCGAAAATCATAGTTTTTTTGTGAACGTAGGCGTTTGAGGAAGGCTTTAAAGGGTTAGTTCACACAATAATCAAAATTGTTATTAATAACTCACCCTCGTGTCGTTCCAAACCTGTGAGACCTCCGTTTATCTTCGGAACACAGTTTAAGATATTTTAGATTTAGTCCGAGAGCTCTCAGTCCCTCCATTGAGACTGTGCACGGTATACTGTCCATGTCCAGAAAGGTAAGAAAAACATCATCAAAGTAGTCCATGTGACATCAGAGGGTCAGTTAGAATTTTTTGAAGCATCGAAAATACATTTTGGTCCAAAAATAGCAAAAACTACGACTTTATTCATCATTATCTTCTCTTCCGTGTCTGTTGTGAGAGAGTTCAAAACTCTGCAGTGTAGTGACATCCGGTTCGCGAATGAGTCATTCGTTGTAACCGGATCTTCTTGAACCAGTTCACCAAATCGAACAGAATCGTTTAAAACTGTTCACGTCTCCAATAAGCATTAATCCACAAATGGCTTAAGCTGTTAACTTTTTTAATGTGGCTGACACTGACACTGAGTTAAAACAAACCAATATCCCAGAGTAATTCATGTACTCAAACAGTACACTGACTGAACTGCTGTGAAGAGAGAACTGAAAAAAAACACAGCCGAGCCAGATAACGAACAAAAGATTGACTCGTTCTCGAGTCAAGAATCGGTTGCATCGGTTTTTGGATCACCAGTAGTTCTTTCGGACAGTTCGATTCAATAAACCGGTTGAATGAAACGGTTCACCGGTTCTTTTGCGCTCTACCTAATGACTTCATTTGCGATGATTGCCCTTGATTCAAGCCTTCAGTTTACCTGGGCTCATAACATTAGCACAGAATAATTTCAGAATCAGTCACCAAAAGAATCATTTCGGTTTAGACTGTGTGTCATTCTGCTTCACGCTGAATCACACATGCACAGTATCATCAGCTCCTCGGTTCTCGAATTGCACGCGTCTGACAGAAATGGTTCTTGACTCAAGAACGAGTCAAATTTTTTTGTTCGTTATCTGGCTCAGCTCACGCTAACTGACCCAGCTTCTCCGTCAGTGGTTTGATTTTAGAAAATCAGTTTGAGGAGAATACAATTTTTTGATCATGAGCCCAACATTTAGCAAGGCAGAAAACATTCAGTCTACCTGAAGGAAGACATAATCACTTAGACACATCATTGTAAGTTAGTGCTGTTAAATAGAGAGAAAACCTAGTGTATAGGCTATTCTTAAACTTGGAGCTCATTATATTGAAGTTGACTACAAATACAAACACCAGAAGCAACCTACACTCTCTAAGTGTTCTTTCATTAAAAATTATGCATTTTGTTTATTTACAGGCTATATGGTTGAAATAACATTTAAGTTCAAAACTATAAGTGCCACTGTTTAAAAAAAATACTTTGACTAAACGTTTTTATAGACCTTCAGTTGTTATGGTTTAAAATTCCATGCCATTTGTAATTTCCCAGAATTTTCACTTCCTAAATTACTACCCCAATCATATCAATCATAAAAAAAAATACCATTATTTATTTTTATTTTATTTATTTTTTTAGAATAATTGTAGCCTAAATAAATGGGTGAAGCACAACAAATATGATAGCTTTTTAACTGCAGGCAGATATATGCCTATATTATTACAAAAATATTATCATTACAAATAATTGGATCGTCCCTTATTCTGTACCTTATTTTCTACAAGAATTAACATTATAAATAAAGAATAAAAGAATCTCAATTAGACCTTACTTTCAATTTCTGATGTTAATTGGCAACTCAAATGATGATGTAATTATATTTTTACTCCCTGACAGTGGCACCTTGCTCAAAAAAATAAATAAAATAACCCAGTTGTAGAAGATATGTGAGCGAATAATAGATTTAAAAAAGAAAAAAGTGTGTGCTTGGTTTCCGAAATGGAAAATGAATACAGCTCGTAAAAAATATGATGAAAAATTCATAACATATTCATAGAAATAATTTAAGCAATTAAAACTATATATATATATATATATATATATATATATATATATATATATATATATATATATATATATATATATATATACTTGATTCAACTTGAATTGCAATACTATTAAACTGACTTTAAAATCTGAAGGAGTTTATAAGGTGAAACGGTAAAATGTCACAGTGCTTGTTAGCCTAAATGAACTTGTATCTTATAGTATCTGAAGACCTTGATTGCATGTTAGCATAAAACTAACAATGTAACTATATATATATATATATATATATGAACAATTCCTTTATAAAATGGGACAGCAACCTTTATATCAAATATTTTAAAATCGTCCACAGCTGATCAACACGGGAGGCGGATGTGAATGTGCATGCAAACAGATGCAGATGCAAGAAAAAAAAGAAAACCTGGATAAAAACAACACGCTAAAAAATAAATTATGTTTGTGAGAGGAAAAAATATATATGTAAGTTACATTTTATTACGTTCAGAATTAATAACGGCAGGCCTAATAATGTTATAATGTACCAACAGGATATGTTTAGTTCCCTTCACTTTACAAAAAATCCTTTAAATTTAACAAATTTATCTGAACAGAACAAGAATTAAAAATATATAAGTCTAATATATAAATATAATTGCAGTATGTAATATAGGCTTAGCTATAAACAAACAAAAATAAATTAATAATTTAAAGCGAAACATAAGGTTGGGTTTGGCTCTCTCATTTTGGACAAATCCAAAAGTTTCCATATTTGTGATGTTGTGATTTGAAGTTTAACTAGTATTCATTAGATAAAATAGGTAAAATAGTTTGCACAAATATGCTCATGCCGAATGACACTGTCAACGGCTGCGCTGTTTCCAATGAATATGTGCGCGTGATACACCAGCGCGATCAAACAGCTGAAACAGAAAATACTAAATTTTTGGTCACACTGTAAAGGCATAATTCGAAAATGCTAACTGTTAACCGTTTGAAAAATCAAGAATAATGAGTTAATAAGAATTATTTCTAAATGCTGGACCGTTTTCATTTTGCTCTGCATATGGAACCTAGAGATTATTTATTTATTCTTTTAACAAAGAATGAACTGAAATGAAAACATTTAGTTTTTAATCCGTGTAATAACTAAATATATGAATATAAATATATATATATATATATATATATATATATATATATGCCTATTATGTAATGACTGTTTAATAACAATAGCATCCCATGTTTTTAATTAACTCACTGTAAATTTTCTAATGGTTTTTAAGGATGTTACAATGTTATATTATAATGTTATTGTTGTTTTACTTCGTCCTTTCATATCTGTTTACAAACCAACATTTTACAATTATATTCAGTTCGCAATCCGTTCCTTTGAGCCACTAGGCGGTAGTTTCGCTAATGATTTTAACACGCGACTGACTTGCAGTTAACGCCGTGGCCCTGCACTGGCGGTAAACACGGTGGTATTACCCATTCTGGTTGTCCACCTACTGTATGACCCAAATAAGAATTTTCACCAGATGTCATCTGAACAAATAACAAGTTTGACACTTTTTTTTCTGACCAACTGTGAGAAAAAGTATTACAATAAATTGTGCTACCAATGGTGATTTAAATCTAACTATCAGTTAGCTCTTATCACATCAAACAGTGCAAATATTATTGTTATACTTTATACTGTTCTCAAATTATTAATCGTAACAAAACCAGCATTGTGTGCCTATGTGTATGTGGCGTGTATTAGCGTGTAGATTTCAATTTCTGTACAGTCTAATCTCTAATTGTCATACCTTTCAAATTTCATATAAAGAAATTCTTTTAACCCAAAAAGCTAATTATTCTTTCTTAAACTGGTTCTCTTTAAAATACAAATATTGTGTAAACTTGAGCTATCTTTAATCAGATGCACAAATAAAACATGAATGTGATCTAATTTCAGTCACATGTGTTTCATAAACACATAATCCTTTATGGATTACCTTCGTATCATCATCATACCATCATCAAAATAAATTAAATTATTCTAGTTGCTATTAAAGATCTCCCATCTGCAGTATCCTCTCATGAATTATATGGTTGTTAAGTGGTGACATAAGAAGCGCTGTTTCTGGGTCCAAGTCTCAACTTGCTTCACTTGAGAATACTGCATCAGCAGCCATTTATGAACACCGTTTATTCATATTAAGCATTTAAGATAAAAGTTTTCAAATTTACGGTGTACACTACTATCTCCATGCTCACAGTGTCCCAAACACAAATAATTTTTATATTTATTTATTAACATTTATATTTTCATTGTCTGGCTATCTGGGATTTCAGTATGGAGTTACAGGTTAGTATTATAATATTTTTGGTAGCATTATATCACATTGTGAGTGTATATTAGCACATTTTTATTGTTTTCCCGTGTTATCTGATTGTCCTTCCGAGCGTTTGGACATGGAAGCGGTGACACGTGACGTCAGACTTAACAAGCAGATAGCCTACTTGTCGGGACACTGCCTTAGTTTACAGACGTGATGTAATGACGCGACGGTATGCTTGAATGTCCCATGAATTCCTACTAGTGCCACTCAAATTAGAAAAGATTACTATTGTGAACTGGGCTAAGGTAATGAGATGGTTTTGAACACTGACTGATTATACTTGCTCAAAAATTTATTTTGGGTCATTTTTAACAAAAAAAAAAAAAGTTAGGGACTGCAGCTTTAATCTACTTTTTAAAATTATTTATAATCCTGCATTAAAGAAATAAATTAGTATTTTCACAGTTACATTTAACAGTATATATATGTATATATATATATATATATATATATATATATACAGTCATGGCCAAAAGTTTTGAGAATTATATAAATATTGGAAATGGGAAAAGTTGCTGCTTAAGTTTTTATAATAGCAATTTGCATATACTCAGAATGTTATGAAGAGTGATCAGATGAATTGCGTAGTCCTTCTTTGCCATGAAAATTAGCTTAATCCCAAAAAGACCTTTCCACTGCATTTCATTGCTGTCATTAAAGGACCTGCTGAGATCATTTCAGTAATCGTCATGTTAACTCAGGTGAGAATGTTGACGAGCACAAGGCTGGATATCATTATGTCAGGCTGATTGGGTTAGAATGGCAGATTTGACATGTTAAAAGGAGGGTGATGCTTGAAATCATTGTTCTTCCATTGTTAACCATGGTGACCTGCAAAGAAACACGTGCAGCCATCATTGCGTTGCATAAAAATGGCTTCACAGGCAAGGATATTGTGGCTACTAAGATTGCACCTAAATCAACAATTTATAGGATCATCAAGAAATTCAAGGAAAGAGGTTCAATTCTTGTAAAGAAGGCTTCAGGTCATCCAAGAAAGTCCAGCAAGCGCCAGGATCGTCTCCTAAAGATGATTCAGCTGCGGGATCGGAGTGCCACCAGTGCAGAGCTTGCTCAGAAATGGCAGCAGGCAGGTGTGAGCGCATCTGCATGCACAGTGAGGCGAAGACTTTTGGAAGATGGCCTTGTGTCAAGAAGGGCAGCAAAGAAGCCACTTCTCTCCAAAAAAAACATCAGGGACAGATTGATCTTCTGCAGAAAGTATAGTGAATGGACTGCTGAGGACTGGGGCAAAGTCATATTCTCCGATGAAGCCCCTTTCCGATTGTTTGGGGCATCTGGAAAAAGGCTTGTCCGGAGAAGAAAAGGTGAGCGCTACCATCAGTCCTGTGTCATGCCAACAGTAAAGCATCCTTACACCATTCATGTGTGGGGTTGCTTCTAGGGCTGTATACCTTGGAGAACCTGGCGATACGATACATACCTCGATACACAGGTCACGATTCGATGCGTACCTCGATACAGAGCTGTCTCGATACGATTTGATACAATGTGACACGATTCGATACGATTCAATAAAAATACATGGGCCAGAGCCAATTAGTTAATGCTGAACACATTTACTCAACAAACAGAACTCTGCATTTTTCTTCAATTTATTGAATACAAAAGTGCATTATAACAAAGTGAATTTTGCTTAAATATTTGCAACTTTAAGTGCTCTGATTAATTGTACACAAATTGTATTAATCTGGAAATTACCACAAGTCAACATTTAACTTTCCAAGGGTACAGTCTGAGCTCACACAAGCACAAAATCTTCTTATTAGTATTCTTCTTATTCTTAACTTCTTATTAAATCTTCTTATAATTCTTTTTTGTGACACCATGCACTGCCATAACATATTTCACTATGAAATCACTTAAATGCTACATCTTGCTTTAACATTTGGCACAACAACAAATCTACCTCATAAAAGGATGGATTTTTTAAATCTTAAGGCTAAACCAGGTTTGTCCTCAAAAAGGCAGGTTGAACAAAAATGCAGCAACAAAACAATAACCTGAGGATACTCTTGGTAATGCTAGCTTTATCCTATGACTTAAGATTTTTGGTCAAAAACAGAAGTTGATCAACATGCTTTGAGCTTAGTACACTTCTCTGTGCGGTTACAATATCGCCTGCCGTAAAGAAAACGCGCTCTGAGGAGACACTAGTCCCTGGAATGCACAGGTACACTTTGGCAAGGCGTGACATTAGTGGATATTCATTCTGGTGCTCTTTCCACCAACTGAGTGGACTTCCCTCAGCAAGAGACAGGGGTGGTGCCTCCTTGTACCTTGACATCTCCTCTTCTGCCTGGGCCTGTGAGGTTCTGGGTCTCACCTCAGGACCTGCACTGTAAGTTGAACCAAGCAGATCAGCCAAACAGCACAAGTCCTTTTTCTTCTTGGGTGGTGGGCTGGCAGGAATGTCATCCTTGTCTTCCACATGATTGTCCTTCCTCTCCTGGTATCACTTCAGCCTCTTCCTATTATGCAAAATACAGATTTTTTATCAATAAACCCATAGTTAATTCTATAAAGAGCATATTCAAAGACATATAATAGTTAGTTTGCCTTTTATTTAATGCGATGAACTGACAAACCTTTACAATATATTGTTTTGCTAGTATAGTGCTTTACATGAAGTACATGTTTGAAACCATTTAGTTTAAGCTCTAACATACTATTATGAATTTGAAATTATGAACTGAATATTTCGTTTTATTACACTTGGTGTATATATATATATATATATATATATATATATATATATATATATATATATATATATATATACACGTGTGTGTGTGTGTTTGTTTTTTATGTTTTTTAACCATGTAATGCTAATGTTAATGACACAGTGGAAGGGCTTACCTGAAATAGTTCTTGAATTCTTCGAGCTTCTGCAGTGATTCTCAAGTACATTTCCTCTCGTTCATCATCAGGAAGGAAGGGCAAAGCTTTGAATCTTGGATCGAGTGCTGAACATACATTCATGGTCTCTTTCTGCTGATCCATGTACCTCTTGCTCAAATCTTGGCAAATAGCCGCTTTGATTTCTTTCACTGTCTCACTATCTGCTCTGCCCTCTTGGAAATCCTGGATGAGCTGAGCATGAAGAGGGGCCACAACTGACAGTGTTGGAGAGCTTTCTTTTGACATTACAAGAGTAGCAATCTTCATGGGCTTCATTGCATCCTCGATCTCCTCCGCAGATTTAATGTCCGACTCACATAGGGTGCAAACTTCTTTCTCGGTTTTCCTAAGCTTGCTGGACAGAAGAGCAGCGGAGACAGCGGGTTGCTGCTCAAGAAAGTGCTCGAGCATATCATGCGCGCTATTCCAGCGCGTCACAACATCAGTGATCCGTTTATTTACAGGCAACTCGAGCAACTTCTGCTTCTGTCGAAGTACGTGGCTGGCTGTGGTACTGCGCTTAAAAAAGGTGGATATCCGTCTAACACGTCCCAATAAACGAGCAACAGAAGGAAGCTTCAGAGCACGCTGCGAGGCAAGGTTTAAAGCAGTTGGGGGTTCGATGCCTTGCTCAAGGGCACCTAAGTCCACCTTCAATACCACGACTTAGGTGCCCTTGAGCAAGGCATCGAACCCCCAACTGCTCCCTGGGCGCCGCAGCATAAATGGCTGCCCACTGCTCCGGGTGTGTGCTCACAGTGTGTGTGTGTGTTCACTGCTCTGTGTGTGTGCATTTCGGATGGGTTAAATGCAGAGCACAAATTCTGAGTATGGGTCACCATACTTGGCTGAATGTCACTTCACTTCAAAGTGTGAGCGAAGCACCTGAAATGCAACATACCGGCAAGCTCCACTGTGATGCTCATATTTGCAGCGTTGTCAGTCACAATAGCAGGGTCTTTGGATACGAGGTCCCACTCCTCCAGCGCCGCTTTCAGTAACTCTGCAATGTTTGACCCCGTATGGCTCTCGTGCATGGCTCGCGTTTGTAAAACGTGCGACATCAGTTCCCACTCCTCGTTAACGTAATGGCAAGTGATTGTAACAAAAGCATCCGTGGCTCGCGATGTCCACCCATCACAAGTCAGTGCCACTCGTGGGGCAGAACTCAGGGCTGACTTAACATTATCTTTGACTTTGTCATACATCTTCGGTACTGCTTTGTCGGTCATGTAGCTGCGGGTAGGGATCACATAACGGGGATATAACGTGTTGATCATAAAGCGAAAGCCTGTGTTCTCGACAACACTGTAGGGACATAAACCTTTGCAAATATAATGCACCACAGACTCCGTAATCTTCTGTGCATGGACTGAGTTAGATGGAAGCTTGGATGTTGTGTTGTCCAAAGTAGTTTGCGTGGGGTCCCGAGTTTTTTTGGGCTGCGGCGAAGCTAGCTTGTCTGCATGGTGTCTTTGCAGGTGGGCGCGCAGGTTAGTTGTATTACCGGAGTAGCATATAGAAGCCTGGCAATGCTTGCAGATTGCATTTGTTTTATCGATCCCTTGGTTTCCTTCCTTTGCTTTAAAACCAAAATGTGTCCAAACATCTGACTTTAGGGACAACGGCGCTTCTAAAATCTGCGACATTTTCCATGAGTTTTTTTAAACTCGCGGGCGCCGCTGCGCCCCCTAATAGCTGGGCGGAGTATCGATACTAAGGGCTAGAATGTCGATACTGTATCTTTTTTTATTATATCGGTATGTATCTAAGAATCAATATTTTGAGCACACCCCTAGTTGCTTCTCATCCAAGGGAGTGGGCTCACTCACAATTCTGCCTAAAAACACAGCCATGAATAAAGAATGGTACCAAAACACCCTCCAACAGCAACTTCTTCCAACAATCCAACAACAGTTTGGTGAAGAACAATGCATTTTCCAGCAAGATGGAGCACCGTGCCATAAGGCAAAAGTGATAACTAAGTGGCCCGGGGACCAGAATGTTGAAATTTTGGGTCCATGGCCCGGAAACTCCCCATATCTTAATCCCATTGAGAACTTGCGGGTGGACAAACAAAAACCCACTAATTCTGACAAACTCCAAGAAGTGATTATGAAAGAATGGGTTGCTATCAGTCAGGTCCTGAAAAAGAAGGGCCAACACTGCAAATATTGATTCTTTGCATACATGTCATGTAATTGTCAATAAAAGCCTTTGAAGCGTATGAAGTGCTTGTAATTATATTTCAGTACATCACAGAAACAACTGAAACAAAGATCTAAAAGCAGTTTAGCAGCAAACTTTTTGAAAACTAATATTTATGTAATTCTTAAAACTTTTGGCCACGACTATATATATATATATATATATATATATAAATTCAAATTAATGTTGCTGTTTTTATTTATTTATTTTTTGTTTGTTTTTGAACTTTCTAATAATCAGAGAATCCAAAAACACAGTTTTCACAAAAATATGAAGAAGCAAATTGGCTTTTAAATTTAGATAATATGGAAATAATAATAAATAATAAAGAAATGTTAATAATGCATTAAACATGAAAAGTTATTTTAAATTGAAATAATTTCATTAGATCAGTGCTGAGATACACCCCCCCCCCCTCTCTCCTCCTCATCGGCTTCATGGATACACTCAAAGAGGGAAATTTTCGATTTAAAAGAATCCACATTTCCTTTACTTGTCAATGAAATTCATCACCAATACTACTTCTATCATTTCAGGTTTATCCATTGTTATTCGAAAGTTAGAAAAACATAACTTTTTTTCCAAGTAAAAACTGCCAAAAAACATTTACACAGTTATGTTATGATACATAATTATTATTCAGATGTCTCTACATTTATTATTCAAAGTGAATGGGAGTTAAAACCGAGAGACACTACTCCAATAACAGACCATGCAATCAGAGATGGGTAGAGTACCCAAAAACTGTACTCAAGTAAAAGAAAAAGTACTTATAGAAATATTTACTCAAGTAGTTAGTTACTAGTTACTTTGGGTCATATATACTGAGCCTATTTTTATTTAGATATATAGATAAAATGTATGTAATGTATGTGTGTGTATAAATATATATATATTTCATCAGCCTTTACTCAAGTCTTCAATGTCACATAATCCTTCAGAAATCATTCCAATATGTTGATTTACTATCAATGATGTTCTTTTTATCATAGTCCTAAACAAAATGTCACAGGTTCCAAAAAAATATTAAGCCGCAAAACGGTTTCCAGCACTGGTAATAAATCAATATATTAGAATTATATTTTGAAGGATCATAACTCTGAAAACTGGAGTAACAGCTGATGAAAATTCGGATTTGCATCACAAAATAAATTATATTTTAAAGTATGTATATGTATAAATAACCTCTGACACAGAGAAGAGAGAAAACTCCTCAGATGAATGTTAAGTTACAGAACATCTGTGGGTTTACTTAAGTAACAGATATAGGTGTCATGCCATAACATGTTTTTAATACAACTGACTTTATATTAAATGTGAATTTAACATTGAAAGTCAATGTGATATAAAAACTGCTACTAATTTTTCATTGTTCATAAAGAGAGCAAATAACATTTACATTATCAAAAATCATTTTCATTGACAGACTAGAGATCAATCACTCTCAAAAACTCCCATTAAAATCACTGAAACTGTTAACACTGTGAAATCAATATCTTATTTACCGATTCGTACACACATCTTCACTTTGTTGTTTCTGACGAGAGAATTTGCCAGAAAGAAGTATTCAGTCAGTGAGCGAGTGAAGGAAGCACCTGGATTGTACTGATGACTCATCTGAACACCTCTGATTGGCCATTGCATTCATAAGCTCAACAGAATCGTGTGTGATTGGTTATAATAAGCAGTGATGTAAAAACACATCTATCTCTGGCTCAGCACCAGCAAGCAATCACAGATCTGAATTTAGCAGCTGATATGACTCGCTGAACGTTCTCACGCTGGTGTGATTGTATTAATATTAATAAAATATTAATCGGCTATTTTTTGTCTTTTGGAAGCTGCATTCATCTTGGTTCCCTTCTGTTATAAGTCACACGTACAACAAACTAATGTCACAGTGGTATCGTTTACTTTAATCGAATTCACTCATTTGCCAACTGGTTTGATCAAGCCTTTGAACAGAGTTGACTCAAAAGAATGAATCATTCGCGAATGAGCATCGCTCATTGCCCAGAGAAAAGTAGACGGCGCGTTTGGAATAAACTGAAGCATTTATAACATTTATTGCATTAAGATAAAGTAACGAGAGAAAAAAAAAAGCGACTTCTATTTGTGAAAAATATCACAGATTCATAACGAGTGGTTCCCTTCATTATTACAGCAAAGCACGTCATTACAGTAATAAGTTGCAATGGAGCAGCTCTAATGCTATTAAATTACAGGTGATGAACCATAGAGCAAAACAAATAAACAAATAACAAAGAAATAGCAAACACAAATTGGTAAAATACATTTTAATTGGCATAATTAAGTTTGAAAATAACCGAAGGTTATACAGTCAAACCAAAAATTATTCTGAGACCTGATACAATTTTTTGTATTTTTTTTTTTTTTACTAGTGGGTGTAGGACACTATATTTTGCTAACCTTACTTAGATAAATTAACTAAAGTAAACTGGGACAAATTATACCACAAAAATTCTTAAAACAGTGGCCTACCAGTAAAACAAATTTGGGACAAAATATTTTTCAGACAAAGTCAGCATGAACCTGGATGACAGCATGGCCAGGAGACAACAGGCAGTCATTAAGGCTAATGTTTGCCTAAGTATTGATAGATGTGTAAATATTGTCATACAGCTTTCTGATTTTTTTTTATATATATATATATATATATATATATATATATATATATATATATATATATATATGTGTGTGTGTGTGTGTATATATATATATATATATATATACATGTGTGTATATATATATACATGTGTATATATATATATATATACGTGTGTGTGTATATATATATATATATATATATATATATATATATATATATATATATATATACATGTGTGTATATATATATATATATATATACATATATATAGAGAGAGAGAGAGAGAGAGATTTTGTTTGACTTTTTTTTGATAGTGTAGCTTCAAAATGTACAATCATTGCAATATTGAGCAAAAGCACACGTTTCTCACATTACGTAGTATGTGCAATGAACCCACAGTAATTTGCTTCAACCTTTCCAAACTTTTAGTTCAAATGCTTGTTCACAAGATAATTGCCAGCAAGCAGAATATTGTGCATATGTAAGTGCCAGCTGTGGTGAAGATCTAAACAAATCAGTTATTCCAAACTATTTTAGAATTGTTAAAGAAATAAAAATCATGATGCTTCAGAGCATTTAGTTTTTCTCTCTTCTTCCTCCACTCATGTTAATTGTTTTTTTCATTCTGTATTTGTCACAGATCAGACCATTCATGAAGGCACACTTAAACCGTAAGAAAGACAAAGAACTCTATAAGCTGTCTCTGTATCTGAAAGAGATTGCTAAACTTGATGACTTCTCAGGTCTCAACCACAAGCACTGGGAAAGGTAAAGTGAATAAAATACTATATTGACTTTAATATGAGGAGAGTTGAAGAGGGATGTAGAGTGCTGATAATAAAAAGGCTTGAAATACAACAATTGATTGAACTATTGAATTGAACTAAATAATATAAAAAAAAATGTTTACTTCACCTAGCAATTTGGGTACTGTATTTTCCGGACTATGTCGCACCTGAGTATAAGTCACATCAGTCCAAAAATACGTCATGATGAGGAAAAAACATATATAAGTCGCACTGGACTATAAGTTGCATTTATTTAGAACCAAGAGAAAACATTGCCGTCTACAGCCACGAGAGGGCGCTCTATGTCTTCAGTAGTAGACTACAGGAGCACTGAGCAGCATTGAGCGCCCTCTCGTGGCTGTAGACGGTAATGTTTTCTCTTGGTTCATTTCTCTTGGTTCATGTCAAATTAATTTTGATACATAAGTCGCACCTGACTATAAGTCGCAGGACCAGCCAAACTATGAAAAAAAGTGTGACTTATAGTCCGGAAAATACGGTAAATGTAAGAGGAGGATTTTAAAAGTAGTTGTGTACACAATACCTGCTGCCAGTTGATGGCACTATGACTGACTCACTTCCTGCTTTTTCGCAGCCCTAATGGCCGACAATTCCAATGTGTGTGCAAAGTTTCAAAAGTTTTTTGAGCATGTTAAAGACACCAAAATGCTTCGAAACCTTGAAATAAAAAAAAATCCTTAGGAGAACTGTAGGGGCCAATATAGTAACAAATACTTTAATGGTATATCAGTGGTACTAAACACTATCATGAACTGTGTGCAGCTATGAATGAATTAACACTTAACACTTTTTGTCTCTTCAATACCATCGTCTCTAACAATATTTGCTTTTGAAAAAGTCCCCCAAATTAAGATGTGACTAATTCTAATTTATTAATAAGCATATGGTGTAATTAATTCAATACAGGTGTGTAATAAATTACCTTTACAACCCTAATAATTCTGTCTCCTTGTCCAATAGGTACCTTTCAAAGAAGCAGAATCAATAACATCTTCAGCACTGAGGTGAATCTGCTGTCTAGAAAGATTTGGTGCTGGAAATTCCATCCTTACGAAACAACTGCTGGTCAAAAGATCTGCTTCTCTGTATCTTGCGTTGTCCATCTTCATCTCTTTATAGTGGTCATTACTGCAGGACAAATGTACCTCAACAGGTCAATAAATGCATTCAACAGAATAATAGCACTGACTACATTTAAAACAAGCATGATGCTTCTCTTTACCTCACTTATTGTCTGACACATTCTTATAATTAATTAAATAGTAACTTGATTGGTAACGTCTGAGCAAATGATGCGTATATAATTGTTTTTACAAAATCTTAGACCATGCTTATGCTGGGTACACACCAAAAGATTTTTTACATCTTATAAGATTTTCAAAATGTGATAGACCACAAACATGAGGATAAAATATCCTTGATTTAACCGTTTTGCTCCTATAGTGTGTGATGTGCCATGATGTGACAAAGACAGCACACCACACACAGAGTTGTGTATGATTTTATACACAACACGTTGTATAAACATTTGTGCTGTTGCCACAAATCAACAAGCTGATCCTCCATCTCTGCTGTTCACATCAATTTCACTTTGTGCTGTGCCATGACTGCTTCCGTCTTCCATCATCTCACTGATTGGATATTGTTTTGTCTCACGTGATAACCTCCAGAGCGTGCGCAAGTTTGTCCTCGGGGTTCCCCCCACACATCAGCATTTCTGATCATAAATATTAAACATGTTTTAAAACACTCTTAACACACCTCACACCAAGGGAAAATCTGATAAAATAATCTGTAGAACCATCAAGATAATCAGGACATAGCTAAGATTGTCGGAAGGGGGGAAATTGTCCCAAAATCAGCCTGATTATCTGTTTGTGTGTACCCAGCATTAGGTGCATGTGAGAGTGAGATCTCATAGAACTTGAATGCTACAGGAAGGTGTAATAGATCCGTGTTTTCAGTATGACCAGCATAACTGATCGTGTCTTATTGAAAGAAGCAATAATTCTGGACAACGTGATTCTGTCTGTATGGCTCTAAATTCCAAAAAAAAATCTGAAAACATAAAAGGTTTAAAAAGATCAACATGCATTTGCATCTTTATCAGCAGATAAAAACAGTTCTCCAAATGAACAATAATGAATAGTTGTCATGCATGCACGTACTTTTTTTTCGTACGTCCTTTTTTTTTTTTTTTTTTATATAAAACTAATGTTAAATGGGTATTTTTTTTTCTCTTCTCTAGAGCAGTCACATTGTTTTAGGGAGAAGAAAGAAGTCATATCAAAATAGACTTTCAGATGATGATGATGATGATAATATTATACTCTTCATTTTTTGAAAGTATGTGTTGTCATCAAAAACAGTAGATATTACTTACGTAAACAGTATTGCATTTCGTCTAACTGCATTTCAGACTGTATTTAAATGTGGGCATCGGATTTATTGATGTACAGGTGCCTCTCAACAAATCAGAATGTTGTGGAAAAGTTCATTTATTTCAGTAATTCAACTCAAATTGTTAAACATGTATTAAATGAATTCAGTGCACACAAACTGAAGTAGTTTAAGTCTTTGGTTCTTTTAATTGTGATGATTTTGTTACATTTAACCAAAACCCACCAATTCACTATCTCAAAATGGTCTCTCAGTTTGGTTTACTAGGTTACACAATCACGGGGTAGACTGCTGATCTGACAGTTCACAAGGAGGGTAAGCCATAAACATTCATTGCCAAAGAAGCTGGCTGTTCACAAAGAGCTGTATCCACGCATGTTAAAAGAAAGTTGAGTGGAAGGAAACAGTCTGAAAGAAAAAGATGCACAACCAACCAAGAGAACCACAGCCTTATGAGGATTGTCAAGTAAAATTGATTCAAGAATTTGAGTGAACTTCACAAGGAATGTATGCTGGGGTCAAGATGTAGAAGATTTTTATTAATAAGATTTTATTAATTAAATATAATCAAGGTGAATCTTGCTGTATATATATATATACAGTACAGACCAAAAGTTTGGACACACCTTCTCATTCAAAGAGTTTTCTTTATTTTCATGACTGTGAAAATTGTAGAGTCACACTGAAGGCATCAAGGACTATTTGACCAAGAAGGAGAGTGATGGGGTGCTGCGCCAGATGACCTGGCCTCCACAGTCACCGGACCTGAACTCAATAGAGATGGCTTAGGGGTGAGCTGGACCGCAGACAGAAGGCAAAAGGGCCTGACATATTTTCAGTTGTTTCACACTTTTTTGTTATGTATAGAATTCCATATATAATTCCACATGTGTTAATTCATAGTTTTGATGCCTTCAGTGTGAATCTACAATTTTCACAGTCATGAAAATAAAGAAAACTTTTTTGAATGAGAAGGTGTGTCCAAACTTTTGGTCTGTACTGTATATATATATATATATATATATATATATATATATATATATATATATATATATATATATATATATATATATATATATATACACATACACACACAAACACAGTTATTATTCCTTTATAATCATATTGCCTGTGTGTAAAAAGATTGTGCCTGCCTAGCAGAAATATACAGACCCTCAGATGAGAAACATCTGGAAAAACATACAAATGTTACGAATGTCTATTTCTTGTCTTTTAATTTAAAAAAAAAAAAAACCTACCTATGCGTTCTATACTAGACTAACTGAGACTTGTCATGGCACTTGTATACTGTTGTTGTTCTCTTGTTGATCTGACTGCTTCTATTGTTCTCATTTGTAAGTCGCTTTGGATAAAAGCGTCTGCTAAATGATTAAATGTAAATGTAAATGGCCCTTTTCTCTACCATAAGTCTAGAGGGCCCCTTCTCTCTAGGGAGGAATCAAATTGTAAACATAACGAAAACTATAAGGAGCACATCCTGTATAAATGGTATATAAATATATACCACCTAGTTTAGAAATTAGGCGGAAAGTCTCATGGATACCGCTTTGAGAAAGAAAAAGGTGTGAGGGAACTCAAAGGGTTGAACGGGTGGGTGAAAGTCCTGCTTTTCGCTGATTTTTTACAGATTTGAGGGAGATTTTCACTGAAAGAGCTGAAAGAGAGCATCTCAGGGCATTCAGGGAAGAGTGTAATGTTTTGTTGTGTGTGAAACGGTGTCCGTATGAATGTATGTGTAAATATATAATTTGTTATATTCCTTGTAAGAAGAAATGAGAAGGCATTCGAAAATCAAGTTTCTTTAACCAAATTAAATAGCAGAATGGTACCGCACATGCAGTAGCAGGTGGAATGTTCAGGTGGACTCCCTCAGTCTTCAATATTCAACTTAACATATATCATGAACCTCTATTTCCACCTACTAGCAAATATACACAAAAGAACACAACATATCCCCCCATCACTTAAAGCAACCTACCTACCCCTATATTTATGAACAACAACAAACAAAAAAAGGAACACAACCACAAAGTTACTTAAGCATTCACTTGTTATATAACACTTACTTGTAACCAGATCAAAGAACAAAATTAAGCTTCACGAGATTTATTAGACGTAGCATTCATATAAAATCAGTCGTAAAGCTCACTTAATGCATCCGTGATAATCACGCAATGCAAGGTGACTAAGTGACATAGTCTTCCAGCCAACGAGGAGGTCGTCTCAACAGGGAAGACACCCTTTGAAGAGCTTCAGGAAGTTGGATATCCGGAGGAGGAGACGAAGAAAGATGCTGAAATGACAAGTCCACAGCACCTGTGTCAATTGCCTCCGAAATAGGTGCAACAGAACGAGCCAGGTGAGAAGCATGTCAGTTCTTCCCGTCAGATAACAGATAAGTACACGCACACAATTTACACACAATTTGACAAGGGTTGGTAAACTTTGGATGTGCTTTCGGAACATGAGTTGGAATACGCACACGCACCCAGTCCCCCACTTTAAAATCAGGAGTGCGAGCTGCATGTCTGGAGTCAGTGTATGCTTTCATTTTCTTTTGCTTCAAAGAAACTCGATGAAGAAGCGCCGGTGCATCCTGACTTGTGGTGGGAGGAGGAAGAACATTGATACGCGTTTGCATCTTTCTGCCATGAAGCAGCTTAAATGGGGAAAGTCCAGTAGCAGAATGGGGAGTAGCACGATACACTTGGAGAAATTCCCTGACTGTAGATTTCCACGGCTTTGCTTCCAGAACAGCAGACTGCATACAGCTTTTCAACACATGATGGAAACGTTCTACAGCTCCATTCGCAGCAGGGTGGTACAACGAAGTACGTATGTGCTGAATGTCTCTCTTTTCCAGAAATTTTGAAAACTCTACTGATGTGAACTGGGTCCCATTATCAGACACGACCGTATGTGGATTGCCGTATCTGTTAAACACAGATGACAAGAAGGTGATCACATTTTGAGTAGTGATGGAAGCGGTGAAAGCGACTTCAGGCCATTTACTGTTGATAGTCAATCAATGTCAGCGCATAACGGCAGTCCCACTCAGCGGTTTCAAATGGGCCCACCGCATCAATAGCTACCTTTTCCCACGGTACAGACGGAAAAGGCACTGGCTGCAGTGGCGCACCGAAGGTGTTAGCAGTTTTGTCAGAAGACAGACACATTTGACAGGTTTGGATGTGCTCTTTAACCAAACAATCATCAATGCCAGGCCACCAGTACAGTTCACGAAGCCACTGTTTTGTGTGCACAATTCCCTGGTGACCTTCATGAGCTAACTTCACCAATGTGTGCCGTAGCACAACGGGTACAACAAGACGTTACCCTCTGAACACATAATCTTGCTGCACACTCAGTTCGTCACGTAGTTGAAAGTAGGGACGTAGAATAATATCCACAGAAGTTGAAGAAGAAGGCCGACTGCGAGCTATTTGTGCGCGTAATGCACTCAGTTCAGAGCATGACGCAGAGGCAGACGCAAACTCAGCTGGTGACAAAGCTGACATCGCAGGAGACAGAAATGCTACAAACTCAGGTTCAGCTTCCAAACAGTCTTCTTCCGAAGCAGGCAATGGCAGGCGAGAAAGCGAGTCGGCTGTTTTATTCAGAGCT
The DNA here is from genome assembly GCF_963082965.1 of Carassius carassius. Taxonomy (NCBI): domain Eukaryota; kingdom Metazoa; phylum Chordata; class Actinopteri; order Cypriniformes; family Cyprinidae; genus Carassius; species Carassius carassius. The sequence continues at coordinate 21,415,586 of NC_081790.1, read as the reverse complement.
CCAGGGCCCGTATTCATAAAGTTTCTAAGAATCCATCCTCTCTGAAAACTCTTAATTTAGCTTAAAAACTTTTACGTAGGAGTCTTAGCTTAAGAGCGATTCGGGACTGATCTGAGAGCAACTCTGAGTAAGGAAAAGACAAAAACTTTCATCTTAGTGAGGAGGCGGGGTTGACCCCGTTGCTATGTATGACACAATCTTTTGAAGACTGTGATTGGTTGGGTTGTCCAAGCACTTTGAATTTACATGCGTAATTTTTCCTATTTGACAGTTCTCTCTCTCTCTCACACACACACACACATTATATGTGTGTATATAAATCCTTTTTTTATTTACCATGCTTTTAATTTCCTATTAGGTATTTGATTGGCTTAGAATGATAAAAATTGTTCCACTCTTTCCAATTACAGTGATTGCTGTCCTATTTAAGTGGCGGTTTGAATTTTGGTTTTAATGTATCAAACATGGAATCAAAACCAAGAAGGGTGAGAAAGCCAAACTGGACAGAGGAACAGTGTTTACTGTTAGCCCAGTTAGTGGATGAACACAAGGCCATTCTTAAAGGAAAATTCGGGCCGAGTGTCACAGCAAGGGACAAGATGCAGACATGGGAGCGTATAGCACAAACTATTAACGGTTCATTATATATTCATAAATGCAGTTTTTTGAGCCTGCAAGGTGGGAATGTCCAGTGGAAACTAAATGAACTGCGACACAATAAGATGTTCTGAAAGTGCTGTAATTGTTTGTGTGATTACTCTGCTTACAGAAGGTTGTTACAGACCCAAATCATCACTATTGCATTGTTACATTTTCCCAGTTGCCAAATATCATAATGTAGTGATTACTTTAATTTCTGGCGCTATGGCATTTCTGCGCTGTGTCGGAGATGTTAGCACGTCTCTAATAAGATCATTCACAAACATGATCCCTGCACGATCTAATCTATAGCGTCTTATTAACTCACTGTCATCCATTGTCTGCCACACATTTCTTCTGCCTCTTCGTCTTTCTGCCATTTTCTCCTCTGCTAAAGAAACTCTTACGCCTCTTAAAAAGTCCTCGTTTGTGCTCCTAACAAGTTTGACCTTAAGACCTCTTTTAAGGGTTAAGATGCTTTCTGAATTACTTTTTTCTTTACTAGGATTTTTTCTTTAATTTTAAGAGTAAACGCCCACATTTCTAAGAATTTTCTTAGAATTTTGTCACTAGGAGCTACTTTTTGCATTGAGATTCTTAATGAATACGGGCCCAGGCCTGTAAATCATGTCATAATTGAAGCACAGTAACCGTACTGCCCAGTGCGCAATGCGCATCCTGGGGCAATTAGTTCCATTAGATGAGAGAAGCACAGTTAAGGCTTGGTGGTCTGTGCGCAGGAAGAATTTGCGGCCCCACAAGTAAGTTCGCCACTTTTCAACGGCCCAGACACAATCAAGTGCTTCCTTTTCAATGGTGAAGTACTTGACAATGCGACAATGCGTTACGTTTTATCCTCGTGAACTAGCAAGAACAGCGCCCAGACCGTAGTAAGAGGCATCTTTAGATACCACAGTAGGCAAATTTGGATCGAATAATGAAAGTGCAGGGCTATGGATGAGCAATTCCTTTACAGCATTAAAGCATTGCTATGCGTCTTCAGACCAGACGAAATCTGAGCCCTTTCTGATACAAGCATGCAGAGGTTCAACTACCGTGGCAAAATTAGGAATAAATAAAATAAAAAATAAATTAGGAAAGAAAACTGAAAGTAAGCACTCTCTAAATCGATAGTGGAAAATACAGTCGCGACTCTTAACAAAGACAACATTTCCTCGATGTGTGGTAGAGTGTAGCTATCAGTAACCATGGGCGCCGTATAAGGGGGAAAAGTTAGGACAATTCCAAGGGCCCCTGACTGACAGACGGCCCAACAAATAGGTAAAAAAACTAATTTTTTATTATATTATACTCTATAACCATCATCATTGAGTATATTTCAAATAATAATAAAATGAATGATGCCTTTGATTTTACTTTTTGGCAATAAAAGTTCAATATCACCACTGACCAAAAATAAAACATCCATATTGACCGACCACCCCCCTGTATCTGCATGAAATGGTTTGGTCCTGCCTTAGCGCACTCAGTGACTGTGTTTAGTTAGTTGCAGACCCAGACAAACAATCAATGCACGGTGCGCTAGCAGTGTTAATTTCGTTAACGAAGACAACGACGAAAAATATTCATTAACGAACATTTTTTATGTGACTTAGACGAGACATTGATTAGCTAAAAATAATATCTGATGACGAAATTATGACGACATTTATGCAGCGTTTTCGTTAACTAGACTGGACTGGACTATAATGTTATTTGAGCAGAGGTGGGTAGAGTACCCAAAAACTGTACTCAAGTAAAAGTAAAAGTACTTCTAGAAATATTTACTCAAGTAAAAGTAAAAGTACTAGTCTTGAATAGTTACTTGAGTAAGAGTAAAAGAGTATCGGATAAAAAATCTACTCAAGTAGCTAGTTACTAGTTAATTTGGGTCATATATACTGTACTGAGCCTATTTTTATTTAGATATATAGATAAAATGTATTTCATATTTCATCAGCCTTTACTCCAATTTATGTAATTTATTATAAAACCCTGTCTGTTTACTTAAGTAACAGATATAGGTGTCATGCCATAACATATTTTTAATACGACTGACTTTATATTAAATGTGAATTTAACATTGAAAGTTAATGTGATATAAATATTGCTACTTATCTTTCATTGTTCAGAAAGAGAGCAAATAACATTTACATTATTAAAGATAATTTTCACTGACAGTCTAGATTTCAATCACTCTCAGAAACTGTTAACACTGTGAAATCAATATCTTAATTAAAGATTCGTACACACATCTGCACTTTGTTGTTTCTGACGAGAGAATTCGCCAGAAAGAGGTCTCCAGTCAGCGAGCGAGTGAAGGAAGCACCGGCATTTTAGCGATGACTCATCTGAACGCCTCTGATTGGCCAATGCTTTAATAAGCTCAAAAGAATCATGTGTGATTTGTTATAATGCGCAGCGCTGTAAAAACGCATCTATCTCTGGCTCAGCGCCAGCCAGCGATCACAGATCTGAATTTAGCAGCTGATAATATGACTCGCTGAACGTACTTGCACCAGTGTGATTGTATTAAAATTAATAAAATCTTAATCGGCTATTTTTTGTCTTTTGGAAGCTGCATTCAACTTGACTCCCCTCTGTTATAAGCCACACACGTACAACAAACTAATGTCACAGTGGTATCGTGTACTGTAATCGAATGTAGCCCAAGTTATTACCTGTTAAACAGTAGACAGCACACGCGGTGTTCATCTAATAAGGATCTCCATCGCTATCAAATAATAACCTTTGCAGATTTCAATTCAGTGCAGTTCCAGCCACGTTTTCAACGCTCTTTCTGTTCTTAAACGTTACAACTCCGAGTGAACCACTTCAGACCCTCAGCGCGTGCGGCAGGGAACTGAACGACTCATTCAAACTGATTCATGAACCAATTCACTCATTTGCCAATTGGTTTGATCAAGCCTTTGAACAGAATTGACTCAAAAGAATGAATCATTCGCGAATGGGCATCGCTCATTGCCCAGAGAAATGTAGACGGCGCGTTTGGAATAAACTGAAGCATTATAACATTTATTGCATTAAGATAAAGTAACGAGAGGAGCGTCGCCCACAGTAACGGAGTAAAAGTACAGATTTTTCCCCCAAAATTTACTCAAGTAAGAGTATAAAGTACCCATCTTTAAATATACTCCGAAAAGTATTCGTTACCCCAAAAAATTACTCAAGTAAATGTAACGAAGTAAATGTAACTCGTTACTACCCACCTCTGTATTTGAGGACTATTGGACATTGAAAATGTATCCTATAGGCTATTGTCTTTCAAAATGTGCGTCCCTGTCATTGGATTGCGATCGGAGAAGGGCCGTTTGTATATCTAGTCAGTATAACAGCCGCAGTGGATGAGAAGACCAATAAAACGCGATCTGAAACAATGGGCTCAGCATCCGAAGGGGCAGGGATGAGGTCTCCAGACGTCCCGTTTTTCCCGGGAGTCACAATTCGTTGTCGATTAACTTTAAAGTTAGTGAAAGTTAGGAATCACGCTGATAGAAGTGCTCGCGCGCGCGCCACTTCCTCGGTTCTCACATACATCGCGCGATCAGTTCTCAGCGCTCAAATACAAACACAACAGTCCACATGTTTATCGTGTAGAGTATCTCTCGTAAATGGATTAAGTGAACGTGAACAGGTGTGTGAAAACTGAACATGTGTCAGTATTTCATGCATGCCTTCCGTCTTAAAAGGACAGCATTCCAAATTAAATACCTGTCATTAATTTTAACCAACAAAAGACGTTAAATAAATGTATACATGTTAAGTAAAACCTACAGTATCTGAAAAATTAGTTTAATAATTTTTATCTCTATTGTATTTGTCTTATTGTGCTTCTTTAATATATATATATATATATATATATATATATATATATATATATATATATATATATATATATATATAAGTTGCTCCTTTTTCACTTCTGTTAAAGGGATAGTTCAACCAAAAATGAAAATTGTCATAATTTATTCAAGATTTTCCAAATGTATTCCTTGTTTCAAATTTCTCAATTTCTCATCTCCTGTTAATCTTGAGTTCCTATAGTGTAGTACTGCATCCTTCATATCTCCAAAAAGTCTTTAGTTTTATTATATTTATAAGAGAAGGATAGTCTGTACCGATTTTTTCCGGAAAAACACGAGCGGCTGGAGGCGTGACGTGTGGGCGGAGCTAACGAATCACGAGCGGGCGTAGGCTTTTGCGTTGAGAGCGCCTGGAAGCTGTGACATTACCGTGAGGAAAAAACCATCATCTAAAACAAACCATGGCTAACAGTCAGATTCAGCCATACATTTATGATCCAGAATCAGATCCCGAGGCTGAAATTGAACAAGAGCAGCAGCAGCAACGACTACAGCAGGACGTCTCTACAGGGGCCACCCCTGTATAAACTCTGGCCACCCCTGCGGCCACCCCTAGGATTATTTACAGTGGGTCCTATTAATTTAAATGCAGAATGTAAATTCACAATAGTTTAAGAAGTGAAAAAAAAGTGCAGCACCTGCTGCAGCCACAGTTTTGCGTCTCTGAGCACAGGGCCGGCCCGCGGTATAGGCGGTATAGGTAAATGCTAAGGGCGCCACTCATCCACAGGGGCGCCAGAATGAGTGAACCAGTGAATTTTTTATTTATTATTTTTTTATTTTTTACATATATATATTTTTTATAATAGGCTACTATTTAAAAACCATTAATTCGAAATACTACCAAATAAAGCAAAAAAAAAAAAAGTCCGGCTATTCAATCTTCCCCTATCCATCGAGTGCTTGAAGTGCGTCAGAAACAGAACGCGCGCGATCAGTTGTTGGTAATTTGTTGTGTAGCGTGCCCGACGCCGCATCCAATGTAGACAGCACTGCTTTTGTTAACACACAGCTCGTAGAAACGGGCCTGGCAGCTCGCGCCAGTTCTAGACACGGTGAAAGTTTCCTGATTGTGACGGAAGGCCAAATTTACATGACACATTATAAATGATCATAGTCTGCGATAGATACAGTGCCAAAAAGAAGAGAAGAGGATAAAGACAGAGGTAAAGAGATGTAGTGAAAGAACAATTTATTGCATAGGAGTAAGATACTATAATTTCATGGCAGTTATTTTTACCTTAAACTTAATGTTAGCAATTGTTCTGAGTTCTGAGTCCCCAGACTGTGATTTTGTACAATCATGTCAGTTTTAAGACGCATTTTTTATTATCACTTTTTTTATTAATGTTTTACTCTACAGTTGTGCAGGGGATACAGTACAAGCCAAAAGTTTGGAAACATTACTATTTTTAATGTTTTTGAAAGAAGTTTCTTCTGCTCTTCTGAAAAAAATGTAATATTGTGATATATTATTACAATTTAAAATAATTTGTTTTCAATTTATTATACTTTAAAGTATCATTTATTTCTGTGATGCAAAGCTGAATTTTCAGCATCATTACTCCATTCTTCAGTGTCACATGTGACATCCGGTCTATCACATGATCCTTTAGAAATCATTCTAATATTCTGTTTTATTATGAGTGTTGGAAACAGTTCTGCTGTAATGTGTGTGTGTGTGTGTGTGTGTGTGTGTGTATATATATATATATATATATATATATATATATATATATATATATATATGCAAAATCATGAACACAATGACAGGGTGAAATGGGCTGTGATGCATGGGGCGCCAGGTAAAATCTTTCCTAGGGCAGCAAATTGGTCAGGGCCGGCCCTGTCTGAGCAACATTAAAGTGTTTCGTTCCTGAATGAATCAACCGTTTAAATTATTCGGTTCAATCGCAATGACTCACTTATTAACAGTGACTCGCTGCCACCTATTGGCGGTTTTAATTTCACATTTAATGGAACCTTTTCATTTTTTAAATAATTTCAAACATCAGTTTTCAATGTTTTATCTTTAAAATATCAAAACATTATTTATTCATTTGTAACTGCAGGTTAAAGTATTCCATGTTCCACTGAGCTGCATTAAACAGTGTGTAAAAACATCTAAATGGCACTTCAGATGCAGCTTCTGTTTTATCTACATTGCAAAGATCAATTTTGTTGATACTGATTGCATTTGCTTGGTAACAGCCCAAATGCAAGTATTTGACCTAAAATATGGTGCACACTTTTAGAAACAATGGTGTAAAGGTAAAAAAAAAAAAAACTCAGGTGTCTGCACAATTAAAAATAAGATATCAGCACAATAACACTCAGCAAAATAGTGTAATTATCGTTATCGATAAAATCCTAGAACTCACAGAGATATAACTTTTTGTCTATATTGCAAACCCTTATTTTTTTTTCTTTATTTTAATGTGCCACCCCCAAAATTTACTGTGGCCTCATTTGGCCACCCCTGTTAACATTTTCTGGGGGCGCCACTGCGTCTCTATGTGGTATGTATTGAAACTGTATATATTTGCTTAGCGGTTTTGGAAAATGACTAAGTTCCACTTTATGTCAAATTTTTTTTTTTCTTTAAAGGTGTACATGTGGGAAGTGCAGTTTGATGCCAACTGAGGCGGAAAATGTTTGCTGCCAAGAAATAGAACCGGTTATATTTATGTCTTGAAATGCATTATGATGTGTAAAGTTGTTTTTTTATAAGACTTAATATGAAAGCATACAATTAGCTTATTAAGTGCACTTTAGCAATGTCTTCTTAAAATATTTTACACATTATTCCTTCACCTTCGTTTATAAACTTTTGGGATCATTATATAACATTTTAGGTATTATCCAACCAGTGTAGTGCTGTAATAGGATGTAATTACATGCATGCATAGTCCCTATGATATCTCATCATATAATTAAAATTGAAATTAATGACAATGTAAACTACATAGCTGACATAATTTATGATTTTTTTTTAAAAAAAAGGTAAGGAGACGGATGACTCAGGTGCCAACCTCTCTACAGTGTATGACAGAACATCCAGGACTGGATGCAAACTGCCTAAATGTCTATACACTTCAGAACATAAATAACATTTACAGAGCTGATTATGGCCCACTTAGAAGAAGAAGAGAGGAGGAGTGAGTAATTATGAAAAAAAATCTCAGATTTCATCATTATGTAATAATACAGATATAAAAACAATAAACTTTGTAAATTGTGTTTATTTATCTAGCAAGGTGCGCATTGTAATAAAATAAATTTAAATATCAACTAGATAAAAAAGTTTGTCAAGACAAACTTTAAGTTGGCTTGAGAAAGCCTGACCAGAAAGTTTGAAAAGTTTACAAAGTTTGAAAATGTGAAAAGTTTAAAAAGATTTAAAAGTTTAAGAAGTTTAATAAAGACAATGATTAACATATTGCTAGCATAACAAGCAAGTGACTACCATGTTATTAGCATGATTAGCAAAGTTAATAGCATGTTGCTAGCATGATTAGCAAGTGACTAGCATGTACTTAGCATGATTAGCAAGGTATCTAGCATGTCGCTAGCATAATTAACAAGTGACTAGCCATGTCGCTAGCATGATAAGCAAGTTAGTAGCATGTTGTTAGCATGATTAGCATGTTTCTAGCATGACTAGCATGCGACTAGCATTTTGCTAGCATGATTTTAGCATGATAAGCATGATGCTAGCATGTTTCTTGCATGATTAGCATGCGACTAGCATGTTGCTAGCGTGCTTCTAGCATGATTAGAATGTTGCTAGCATGTTTCTAGCATGAATGGCATGTTGCTAGCATGTTTCTAGCATGACTATCATGCGACAAGCATGTTTCAAGCATGATTTTAGGATGATTAGCATGTTGCTATCATGTTTCTAGAATGATTAGCATTCGACTAGCATGATTAGCATGCTGCTAGAATGTTTATAGCATGATTAGCATGCGACTAGCATGTTGCTAGCATGATTTTAGCATGATTAGCATGTTGCTAGCGTGTTTCTTGCATGATTATCATGTTACTAGCATGTCGCTAGCATGTCTCTAGCATGATTAGCATGTTGCTAGCATGTCGCTAGCATGTTGCTAGCATGATTAGCATGCGACTAGCATGTGGCTAGCATGATTTTAACATGATTAGCATGTTGCTAGCATGTTTCTAACATGACTAGCATGCGACTAGCATGTTTCTAGCATGATTAGCATGTTGTTAACATGTTTCTAGCATGACTAGCATGTTGCTAGCATGATTTTACCATGATTAATATGTTGTTAGCATGTTTCTAACATGATTAGAATGTTTGCTAGCATGTCGCTAGCATATTTCTAGCATGATTAGCATGTTGCTAGCATGTTTCTAGCATGACTAGCATGTTGCTAGCATGATTTTACCATGATTAGCATGTTGCTAGTATGTTTCTAACATGATTAGAATGTTTGCTAGCATGTCGCTAGCATGTTTCTAGCATGATTAGCATGTTGCTAGCATATTTCTAGCATGACTAGCATGCGACTAGCATGTTGCTTGCATGATTTTAGCATGATTAGCATGTTGCTAGCATGTTTCTAGCATGCGACTAGCATGTTGCTAGCATGATTTTAACATGATTAGCATGTTGCTAGCATGTTTCTAGCATGACTAGCATGCGACAAGCATGTTTGCTAGCATGATATTAGCATGATTAGCATGTAGCTAACATGTTGCTAGCTTATTTCTAGCATGACTAGCATGCACTAACAAGTTGTTAGCATGATTAGCATGTTGCTAGCATGATTTTAGCATTATTAGCATGTTGTTAGCATGTTTCTAGCATTACTAGCATTCGACTAGCATGTTGCTAGCATGATTTTAGTATGATTAGCATGTTGCTAGCATGTTTCTAGCATGACTAGCATGTGACTAGCATGTTGCTACCATGATTAGCATGTTGTTTGCATGTTTCTAGCATGACTAACATGCGACTACCATGTTTCTAGCATGACTAGCATGCGGCTAGCATGTAGCTAACATAATTAGCAAGTGACTAGCCATGTCGCTAGCATGATTGGCAAAGTTACTAACATGTCGCTAGCATTTGTTGGCATGAATAGCATGTTTCTAGCATGACTAGCATGCGACTAGCATGTTTCTAGCATGATTAGCATGTTGCTAGCATGTTTCTAGCATGACTAGCATGCGACTAACATGTTGCTAACATGATTAGCATGTTGCTAGGATGTTTCTAGCATGACTAGCATGCGACTAGCATGTTGCTAGCATGATTTTAGCATAATTATCATGTTGCTAGCATGTTTCTAGCATGACTAGCGTGCGACAAGCATGTTTGCTAGCATGATTTTAGCATGATTAGCATGTAGCTAACATGTTGCTAGCATGTTTCTAGCATGACTAGCATGCACTAACAAGTTGCTAGCATGATTAGCATGTTGCTAGCATGATTTTAGCATGATAAGCATGTTGTCAGCATGTTTCTAGCATTACTAGCATGCGTCTAGCATGTTGCTAGCATGATTTTAGTATGATTATTATGTTGCTAGCATGTTTCTAGCATGTTGCTAGCGTGATTAGCATGTTGCTAGCATGTTTCTAGCATGAGTAGTATGCGACTAGCATGTTTCTAGCATGATTAGCATGTTGTTAGCATGTCGCTAACATAATTAGCAAGTGACTAGCCATGTCGCTAGCATGATTAGCAAAGTTACTAGCATGTTGCTAGCATGTTTCTAGCATGATTAGCGTGTGACTAGCATGTTGCTAGTATGTTTCTAGCATGCGACTAGCATGTTGCTAGCATGATTAGCATGTTGCTAGCATGCGACTATCATATTGATAGCATGATTTTAGCATGATTAACATGTTGTTAGCTTGTTTCTAGCATGACTAGCATGCGACTAACAAGTTGCTAGCATGATTAGCATGTTGCTAGCATGATTTTAGCATGATTAGCATTTTGTTAGCATGTTTCTAGCATGACTAGCATGCGACTAACATGATTTTAGTATGATTAGCATGTTGCTAGCATGTTTCTAGCATGATTGGCATGCGACTAGCATGTTGCTAGCATGTTTCTTGCATGACTAGCATGCAACTAGCAAGGTGCTAGCATGATTTTAGCATGATTAGCATGTTGTTAGGATAGATAGATAGATAGATAGATAGATAAGATAGATAGATAGATAGATAGATAGATAGATAGATAGATAGATAGATAGAAAGAAAAGGTTTGAAGATAGATAGATAGATAGATAGATAGATAGATAGATAGATAGATAGATAAGGTTTGCAGATAGATAGATAGATAGATAGATAGATAGATAAGGTTTGAAGATAGATAGATAGATAGATAGATAGATAGATAGATAGATAGATAGATAGATAGATAGATAAGGTTTGAAGATAGATAGATAGATAGATAGATAGATAGATAGATAGATAGATAGATAGATAGATAGATAGATAAGGTTTGAAGATAGATAGATAGATAGATAGATAGATAGATAGATAGATAGATAGATAGATAGATAAGGTTTGAAGATAGATAGATAGATAGATAGATAGATAGATAGATAGATAGATAGATAGATAGATAGATAGATAGATAGATAGATAAGGTTTGAAGATAGATAGATAGATAGATAGATAGATAGATAGATAGATAGATAGATAGATAAGGTTTGTAGATAGATAGATAGATAGATAGATAGATAGATAGATAGATAGATAGATAAGGTTTGAAGATAGATAGATAGATAGATAGATAGATAGATAGATAGATAGATAGATAGATAGATAGATAGATAGATAGATAAGGTTTGAAGATAGATAGATAGATAGATAGATAGATAGATAGATAGATAGATAAGGTTTGAAGATAGATAGATAGATAGAAAGAAAGAAAAGGTTTGAAGATAGATAGATAGATAAGGTTTGAAGATAGATAAATAGATAGATAGATAGATAGATAGATAAATAGATAGATAGATAGATAGATAGATAGATAGAAAGAAAGAAAGAAAAGGTTTGAAGATAGATAGATAGATAGATAGATAGATAGATAAGGTTTGAAGATAGATAGATAGATAGATAGATAGATAGATAGATAGATAGATAGATAGATAAGGTTTGAAGATAGATAGATAGATAGATAGATAGAAAGAAAGAAAGAAAAGGTTTGAAGATAGATAGATAGATAGATAGATAGATAGATAGATAGATAGATAGATAAGGTTTGAAGATAGATAGATGTTGTCAGCATGTTTCTAGCATTACTAGCATGCGTCTAGCATGTTGCTAGCATGATTTTAGTATGATTATTATGTTGCTAGCATGTTTCTAGCATGTTGCTAGCGTGATTAGCATGTTGCTAGCATGTTTCTAGCATGAGTAGTATGCGACTAGCATGTTTCTAGCATGATTAGCATGTTGTTAGCATGTCGCTAACATAATTAGCAAGTGACTAGCCATGTCGCTAGCATGATTAGCAAAGTTACTAGCATGTTGCTAGCATGTTTCTAGCATGATTAGCGTGTGACTAGCATGTTGCTAGTATGTTTCTAGCATGCGACTAGCATGTTGCTAGCATGATTAGCATGTTGCTAGCATGCGACTATCATATTGATAGCATGATTTTAGCATGATTAACATGTTGTTAGCTTGTTTCTAGCATGACTAGCATGCGACTAACAAGTTGCTAGCATGATTAGCATGTTGCTAGCATGATTTTAGCATGATTAGCATTTTGTTAGCATGTTTCTAGCATGACTAGCATGCGACTAGCATGATTTTAGTATGATTAGCATGTTGCTAGCATGTTTTTAGCATGATTGGCATGCGACTAGCATGTTGCTAGCATGTTTCTTGCATGACTAGCATGCAACTAGCAAGGTGCTAGCATGATTTTAGCATGATTAGCATGTTGTTAGGATAGATAGATAGATAGATAGATAGATAGATAAGATAGATAGATAGATAGATAGATAGATAGATAGATAGATAAGGTTTGCAGATAGATAGATAGATAGATAGATAGATAGATAGATAGATAGATAGATAGATAAGGTTTGCAGATAGATAGATAGATAGATAGATAGATAGATAGATAGATAGATAGATAAGGTTTGAAGATAGATAGATAGATGTCACAGGGTCTGGGTTGTGTCCCTGGGTTTCCACTAGATGTCCCCCTTTCTCACGGTGTCTGTCACCTTATCACTTCCTGTTCCCTTATTTGGTCACCTTCCTCCTTGTTAGTAATTGATTGTTCCCCACCTGTCTCCTGTTCCCTCATTATCCTTCTGTGTATTTATACCCGGTCTGTCTGAGTCTGTGTTACGGAGTCCTTGTTTAATGTTCATGTTAAACCCGTTGTCTTGACCTTGCTGTGTGTTCTTATCTGTTTTGGTTTATGTTTGGATTCTCTGGTTTTGACCCTGCCTGGACTGTTTATTCTTTGGATTGCCCCTTTAATAAAGTCACATACCTGCACTTGGATCTCTCCGTGTTTCTTGAACCACCAGACGTGACAGAAGGACTCCGTCCCACTGAGATCCAGCGGTATGTCTTTTTCCCGTTCCCCAGCCAAGATGGCGGAGCGGAGAGCTCAGTATCTCCGGCTGATCGCCCTCCGTCAAGAGGGCAATGAGGTGGGTGCCCTGGCACAGGTGTTCTGGTCCCTGGCCGAGGGTATGGGATACAACGATGCCGCCCTAAAGGACTATTTTAATGGCGGGCTGGATGATCCAGTGTCTCAGGAGGAGATGGCGCAGTTGGAGACACTGGAATTCTGGGAATTTGTGCGCTACCTGCAACATCGGCTTCGGTGGGATGCCCCAGCCACTTCTGTCTCTTCCGGCGGGGTGGTCGTCAGCCCAGCACCACTGCCCAGGATGGCAACCAGCCAAGCGCTACAACCCAAGATGGCCGCCAGTCCAGCACCACTGCCCAAACTGGCCGCCAGCCCAGAGCCACAGCACAAGATGGCCGACTCAACGCCTGAGTCTCCAGACAAGGTGTCACCGACTCGCCAAAATAGAGGGCGGAGGAGGAGGAGACAGGCGTCTACCGTTCCTCAAGGCCCAGAGGACGTTCCCGAGGCGGTGCCCGATGCTGTTCCGGAGGCCGAGGCGGTGCCCGATGCCGAGGCGGTGCCCGATGCTGTTCTGGAGGCCGAAGCGGTGCCCGATGCCGAGGCGGTGCCCGATGCTGTTCCGGAGGCCGAGGCGGTGCCCGATGCCGAGGCGGTGCCCGATGCTGTTCCGGAGGCCGAGGCGGTGCCCGATGCCGAGGCGGTGCCCGATGCTGTTCCGGAGGCCGAGGCGGTGCCCGATGCCGAGGCGGTGCCCGATGCTGTTCCGGAGGCCGAGGCGGTGCCCGATGCTGAGGCGGTGCCCGATGCTGTTCCGGAGGCCGAGGCGGTGCCCGATGCCGAGGCGGTGCCCGATGCTGTTCCGGAGGCCGAGGCGGTGCCCGATGCCGAGGCGGTGCCCGATGCTGTTCCGGAGGCCGAGGCGGTGCCCGATGCTGTTCCGGAGGCTGAGGCGGTGCCCGATGCCGAGGCGGTGCCCGATGCTGTTCCGGAGGCCGAGGCGGTGCCCGATGCCGAGGCGGTGCCCGATGCTGTTCCGGAGGCCGAGGCGGTGCCCGATGCTGAGGCGGTGCCCGATGCTGTTCCGGAGGCCGAGGCGGTGCCCGATGCCGAGGCGGTGCCCGATGCTGTTCCGGAGGCCGAGGCGGTGCCCGATGCCGAGGCGGTGCCCGATGCTGTTCCGGAGGCCGAGGCGGTGCCCGATGCTGTTCCGGAGGCTGAGGCGGTGCCCGATGCCGAGGCGGTGCCCGATGCTGTTCCGGAGGCCGAGGCGGTGCCCGATGCCGAGGCGGTGCCCGATGCTGTTCCGGAGGCCGAGGCGGTGCCCGATGCTGAGGCGGTGCCCGATGCTGTTCCGGAGACCGAGGCGGTGCCCGATGCTGTTCCGGAGGCCGAGGCGGTGCCCGATACTGTTCCGGAGGCCGAGGCGGTGCCCGATGCCGAGGCGGTGCCCGATGCCGATGCTGTTCCGGAGGCCGAGGCGGTGCCCGATGCCGAGGCGGTGCCCGATGCTGTTCCGGAGGCCGAGGCGGTGCCCGATACTGTTCCGGAGGCCGAGGCGGTGCCCGATGCCGAGGCGGTGCCCGATGCTGTTCCGGAGGCCGAGGCGGTGCACGATGCTGTTCCGGAGGCCGAGGCGGTGCCCGATGCTGTTCCGGAGGCCGAGGCGGTGCCCGATGCTGTTCCGGAGGCCGAGGCGGTGCCCGATGCCGATGCTGTTCCGGAGGCCGAGGCGGTGCCCGAGGCCGATGCTGTTCCGGAGGCCGAGGCGGTGCCCGAGGCCGAGGCGGTGCCCGATGCTGTTCCGGAGGCCGAGGCGGTGCCCGAGGCCGAGGCGGTGCCCGATGCTGTTCCGGAGGCCGAGGCGGTGCCCGATACTGTTCCGGAGGCCGAGGCCGTGCCCGATGCCGAGGCGGTGCCCGATGCTGTTCCGGAGGCCGAGGCGGTGCCCGATGCTGTTCCGGAGGCCGAGGCGGTGCCCGATGCTGTTCCGGAGGCCGAGGCGGTGCCCGATGCTGTTCCGGAGGCCGAGGCGGTGCCCGATGCCGATGCTGTTCCGGAGGCCGAGGCGGTGCCCGAGGCCGATGCTGTTCCGGAGGCCGAGGCGGTGCCCGAGGCCGAGGCGGTGCCCGATGCTGTTCCGGAGGCCGAGGCGGTGCCCGAGGCCGAGGCGGTGCCCGATGCTGTTCCGGAGGCCGAGGCGGTGCCCGATACTGTTCCGGAGGCCGAGGCCGTGCCCGATGCCGAGGCGGTGCCCGATGCTGTTCCGGAGGCCGAGGCGGTGCCCGATGCTGTTCCGGAGGCCGAGGCGGTGCCCGATGCTGTTCCGGAGGCCGAGGCGGTGCCCGATGCCGAGGCGGTGCCCGATGCCGAGGCGGTGCCCGATGCCGAGGCGGTGCCCGAAGCCGAGGCGGTGCCCGATGCTGTTCCGGAGGCCGAGGCGGTGCCCGATGCCGTTCCCGATTCGGTGCCCAAGACCGGTCTAGAGTCAGGGCTAGTTCCTGTTGACCTTCCAGGGTCGAGTCAGGTCCCAGTGGACTCTCCAGGGTCGAGTCAGGTCCCAGTGGACTCTCCAGGGTCGAGTCAGGTCCCAGTGGACTCTCCAGAGTCAGGGCCAGTCACTGATGACCTTCCAGAGTCAGGGCAGGTCACCGTTGAACGTTCAGAGTCAAATCAAGTCACTGGGTGGGCTGCTGCTCGGCCCTGTTGGACTCCGGCATCGACCACAGGGGGGTGGTGGTCATCCGCTCCGCCCTGGGGGACTCTGGCGTCGACCACGAGGACGTGGTGGTCCTCTGCTCCGCCCTGGGGGGCTTCCGCTCTGACCACACGGTTGTGGTGGTCTTCTGCTCCGCCCTGGGGGGCTTCCGCTCTGACCACACGGACGTGGTGGTCTTCTGCTCCGCCCTGGGGGGCTTCCGCTCTGACCACACGGTTGTGGTGGTCTTCTGCTCCGCCCTGGGGGGCTTCCGCTCTGACCACACGGACGTGGTGGTCTTCTGCTCCGCCCTGGGGGGCTTCCGCTCTGACCACACGGACGTGGTGGTCTTCCGCTCCGCCCTGGGGGGCGCCTGCCCTGACTACACGGTTGTGGTGGTCTTCCGCTCCGCCCTGGAGGGCTCTGGCCTTGACCACAAGGGTGTGGTGGTCTTCTGCTCCGCCCTGGGGGGCTTCATGTTGTTTTTTTTTTTTTTTTCTTTGGTTTTTGTGTTAATGTCTGTCCCTGTCCTCTCTGTGAGCCTGGCCCTCCGTCCCTCCCCCTGAACCTCCTCCGGTCCTCCTCCCTCCTGGTCTCTCTGTTTTGTGTCTACACTTCTGTTATCTGTTCGCCATGATTTTTTTTTCTGGCCCTCCGTCCCTCCCCCTGAGCCTCCACCTGTCCGCCTCCCTCCTGGTCTCTGTTTTGTGTCTGTCGTGGAGCGTCTGGGAGCCGCTCCGTAGAGGGGGGGTACTGTCACAGGGTCTGGGTTGTGTCCCTGGGTTTCCACTAGATGTCCCCCTTTCTCACGGTGTCTGTCACCTTATCACTTCCTGTTCCCTTATTTGGTCACCTTCCTCCTTGTTAGTAATTGATTGTTCCCCACCTGTCTCCTGTTCCCTCATTATCCTTCTGTGTATTTATACCCGGTCTGTCTGAGTCTGTGTTACGGAGTCCTTGTTTAATGTTCATGTTAAACCCGTTGTCTTGACCTTGCTGTGTGTTCTTATCTGTTTTGGTTTATGTTTGGATTCTCTGGTTTTGACCCTGCCTGGACTGTTTATTCTTTGGATTGCCCCTTTAATAAAGTCACATACCTGCACTTGGATCTCTCCGTGTTTCTTGAACCACCAGACGTGACAGATAGATAGATAGATAGATAGATAGATAGATAGATAGATAGATAGATAGATAGATAGATAGATAGATAGATAAGGTTTGAAGATAGATAGATAGATAGATAGATAGATAAGGTTTTAGCATGATTAGCATGCGACTAGCATGTTGCTAGCATGTTGCTAGCATGATTAGCATGCGACTAGCATGTTGCTAGCATGTTTATTGCATGATTAGCATTCAACTAGCATGACTAGCATGCGACTAGCATGTTTCTAGCATAATTTTACCATGAATAGCATGTTGCTAGCATGTTTCTAGCATGATTAGTATATTGCTAACATGTCGCTAGCATGATTCTAGCATGATTAGCATGTTTGCTAGCATGACTAGCATGTTGCTAGCATGTTTCTAGCATGATTAGCATGTTACTAACATGCGACTAGCATGTTTATAGCATGATTTTAGCATGATTAGCATGTAGCTAGCATACATAGCATGTTGCTAGCATGATTTTACTATGATTAGCATGTTGCTAACATGATTTTACTATGATTAACATGTTGCTAGCATGTTTCTAGCATGATTAGCATATTGCTAGCATGTCGCTAGCATGTTTCTAGCATGATTAGCATGTTGCTAGCATGCGACTAGCATGTTTCTAGCATGATTTTAGCATGATTAGCATGTTGCTAGCATGCATAGCATGCGACTAGCATGTTTCTAGCATGATTTTAGCATGAGTAGCATGTTGTTAGCATGTTTTTAACATGATTAGCATGCGACTAGCATGTTGCTAGCATGATTTTACCATGATTAGCATGTTGCTAGCATGATTAGCATATTGCTAGCATGTCGCTAGCATGTTTCTAGCGTGATTAACATGTTGCTAGCATGACTAGCATGCGACTAGCATGTTTCTAGCATTATTTTAGCATGAGTAGCATGTTGTTAGCATGTTTTTAACATGATTAGCATGCGACTAGCATTTTGCTAGCATGATTTTACCATGATTAGCATGTTGCTAGCATGTTTCTAGCGTGATTAGCATATTGCTAGCATGTCGCTAGCATGTTTCTAGCATGATTAGCATGTTTGTTAGCATGACTTGCATGCGACTAGCATATTGCTAGCATGATTTTAGCATGATTAGCATGTTGTTAACATGTTTCTAACATGATTATCATGCGACTAGCATGTTGTTAGCATGATTTTACCATGATTAGCATGTTTCTAGCATGATTAGCATATTGTTATCATATCGCTAGCATGTTTCTAGCATGATTAGCATTTTGCTAGCATGACTAGCATGTTGCTAGCATTTTTCTAGCATGATTAGCATGTTGCTAACATGCGACTAGTATGTTTCTAGCATGATTTTAGCATAATTAGCATGTTGCTAGCATTCATAGCATGCGACTAGCATGTTTCTAGCATGATTTTAGCATGATCATGTTGTTAGCATGTTTCTAACATGATTAGCATGCGACTAGCGTGTTGCTAGCATTATTTTACCATGATTAGCATGTTGCTAGCATGTTTCTAGCATGATTAGCATATTGCTAGCATGTCGCTAGCATGTTTCTAGCATGATTAGCATGTTGCTAGCATGCGACTAGCATGTTGCTAACATGATTTTAGCATGATTAGCATGTTGTTAGCATGTTTCTAACATGATTAGCATGCGACTAGCATGTTACTAGCATGATTTTTCCATGATTAACATGTTGCTAGCATGTTTTCAGCATGATTAGCATATTGCTAGCATGTCGCTAGCATGTTTCTAGTATGATTAGCATGCGACTAGCATGTTGCTAGCATGTTTCTAGCATGTTTCTAGCATGAATAGCATGCGACTAGCATGTTGCTAGCATGATTTTACCATGATTAGCATGTTGCTAACAAGTTGCTAACATGCATAGTATGCGACTAGCATGTTTCTAGCATGATTTTAGCATGATTATCATGTTGTTAGCATGTTTCTAACATGATTAGCATGCGACTAGCATGTTGCCAGCATGATTTTACCATGATTAGCATGTTGCTAGCATGATTAGCATATTGCTAGCATGTCGCTAACATGTTTCTAGCATAATTTGCATGTTGCTAGCATGACTAGCATGCGACTAGCATGTTGCTAGCATGATTTTAGCATGATTAACATGTTTTTAGCATGTTTCTAGCATGACTAGCATGCGACTAGCATGTTGGTAGCATGATTTTAGTATGATTAGCATGTTGCTAGCATGTTTCTAGCATGATTAGCATGTTGTTAGCATTTCACTAGCATGTTTCTAGCATGACTAGCATGCGAATAGCATGTTGCTAGCATGATTTTAGCATGATTAGCATATTATTAAGATAGATAGATAGATAGATAGATAGATAGATAGATAAGGTTTGAAGATAGATAGATAGATAGATAGATAGATAAGTTTTGAAGATAGATAGATAGATAGATAGATAGATAGATAGATAGATAGATAGATAGAAAAGGTTTGAAGATAGATAGATAGATAGATAGATAGATAGATAGATAGATAGATAGATAGATAGAAAGAAAAGGTTTTAAGATAGATAGATAGATAGATAGATAGATAGATAGATAGAGAGAAAAGGTTTTAAGATAGATAGATAGATAGATAGATAGATAGATAAGGTTTGAAGATAGATAGATAGATAGATAGATAGATAGATAGATAGATAGATAGATAGAAAAGGTTTGAAGATAGATAGATAGATAGATAGATAGATAGATAGATAGATAGATAGATAGATAGATAGATAGATAGATAGATAAGGTTTGAAGATAGATAGATGACTAGCATGCGACTAGCATCTTGTTAGCATATTGCTAGCATGATTTTAGCATGATTAGCATGTGACTGACATGTTGCTAACATGATTTTAGCATTATTAGCATGTTGCTAGCATGATTTTAGCATGATTAACATGTTTTTAGAATGTTTCTAGCATGACTAGCATGCGACTAGCATGTTGGTAGCATGATTTTAGTATGATTAGCATGTTGCTAGCATGTTTCTAGCATGATTAGCATGTTGTTAGCATTTCACTAGCATGTTTCTAGCATGACTAGCATGCGAATAGCATGTTACTAGCATGATTTTAGCATTATTAGGATAGATAGATAGATAGATAGATAGATAGATAGAAAAGGTTTGAAGATAGATAGATAGATAGATATAGATAGATAGATAGATAGATAGACAGATAGATAGATAGATAAGGTTTGAAGATAGATAGATGACTAGCATGCGACTAGCATCTTGTTAGCATATTGCTAGCATGATTTTAGCATGATTAGCATGTGACTGACATGTTGCTAACATGATTTTAGCATGATTAGCATGTTGCTAGCATGATTTTAGCATGATTAACATGTTTTTAGAATGTTTCTAGCATGACTAGCATGCGACTAGCATGTTGGTAGCATGATTTTAGTATGATTAGCATGTTGCTAGCATGTTTCTAGCATGATTAGCATGTTGTTAGCATTTCACTAGCATGTTTCTAGCATGACTAGCATGCGAATAGCATGTTGCTAGCATGATTTTAGC